>NC_134579.1:128636281-128751281 GCF_037038515.1 Microtus pennsylvanicus | reverse complement strand
AGACCAGGCTGTCCTCAAATTCAAGGATGCGCCACCTGCTTTGCCTTCCAAGTACTGGGATGAATGGCCTGTGCCAACACTCCTGACACTTTGTGTTTTAATAAATAAAGCTTCCTTTAAGATCTGAGTCCAGAGCTAAGTCACTAGAGGCCAGGGAGTGGTGGCACACACCTTTAATCCCAGGACTCAAGGCCACCCTGGGCTACACAAGATTGAACCTGTCTAAAAAGGGAAATAGAACTCAGTGCCTTTAATCCCAGCACTAGGGAAGTGGAGTCAGGAATGACGTGGCTGGGTGGAGAAGGTCTATAAGGCAGGAGGAGACAGGAGCACTGCAGTCTACAGTCACTCTGAGGACTGTATCACCTTTTGTTTGTCTGAGTCTTGATGGAGGTAATAGGTCTCTAGTGGCTTGGCTGCTTTGCTTTTCTGATCTTCAGGCAAACTTCATTTATTAAAAGACAAGTAAGATATCCCTACATGGCAGGACGGTTTTCTGCTTTAGGACTGCTCTGGTTCTTTCCATATGCAAGAAGATTTTCTCCCTCGGTCTGTGAAGAACGTGGCTGGAGTAGGAGTGCAGATTGAGTTTTATCAGCTGATCACTTCCAGCACTAGAGCCACATGCTCAAGAGGTCTTTCCAGAACCTTCTTCAGATTCCACAGTGTCTGAATGTTTTCTTTATCTATGCCCTTTTCTCTCTGTGGTTAGACTTATTTGTAGTTTTCCTTCTGTAAAAATTGTGAGTAGGATTGGATTTCCTGATTTCTTTCTTGAGAAATCTGGGATTGGCTTGTAGAAACAGAAGAATATCAGGATTAGACATATAGATAAGTTCTATAAACATAAAAATGTAAACACTGTATTATGTCAGAAATTGAATAATTTCTTCAGCACCTTTGGCCTGAGGATTTTTCTTGGGTCTATTGACAATTGTCACTCTGACCATTCAGGGTTAATTATGCACTTCTTGGGATATGACAATCTGCCGGGCTGCTGGAGACTTTCTTTGTGTCTAGCAACCTTGAAACAGCAAGAATGGCCTAGAAGCTGCGTTATAGGGTTGGTGAGGGAAAGTGACTGTAAACGGTACCTATGTTCTTCACAGTTTATTAACGATGACTAATCATATGACCTCAGACATGCAGGACTGTGGTGACATTTCATTTGAATTTATTAAGTGAAGTTTGCCTGAAGATCAGAGAGTAAAACAACCACCCTGGTCAACCGTACCGACCAGGCAGCGTTGACACCGTTAATCCCAGTAGCCGTGCTAGTTTGTCATAGAAACCGGGTGGTAGTGGTGCACGCCTTTAATCCCAGCCCTAGAGAGAAATCTAAGATGGGAGGAGACGGCTCTCACACAATCTCATTCTGATGATTCCAGGAGGCAGGATCACCATTTCCCACTGAGGTAGAGGTAAGAGTCAGTGTCTGGCTGTTTTTGCTTTTCTGGTCTTCAGGTTGAACCCCAATATCTGTCTCGGTGTTTTTAATTGTGCTACACAAGACAAAGTTAAACGCGTGTCCAGAAACAGAAATGATATGATCTATGTTTTGAAACTGCTGAGTTCTATAGAAATAAAGAAGTTCTATATGAATAAAGAAGCACCCTGACTTTCAGCCAGTCAGTCAGTCTTTGAGAGTCTCCTGACCACCAGTGACCTTACTAAATTCTTACCTTGCCTATTCATTGCCTCTTGTCAATTGCTTGGGCTGTCCCCCCGCAGTTGTTTTTATTGCAAGGAACCAGAGGGAGGACTCTAGGATGCTCTTAGCCTCCTTGTGCATCTACCATGTTCACAGATGCCTGGGCCCCACTGAGTGGACATAGGCTAAGAAACACTCATGCATATACATCCAGACACACACACACACACACACACACACACACACACAAACCTTTTATCATGATCTGCAATGTCTTGGAGAAACCAGCCTCTGTCTACTAGTCCTTATCCTGATGCTTCCCCGGGACACAAACAGCGGACACTGCCATTGTCCTCACTGACTGAGCTGGATCTCCAGCCCATCCTTCCACCTCTGCTGAGCTCTGCAGCCCCTCCGAGGGCCGTGGCCAAGAACGCACAGGTGGGACTAATGGGCTTCTCAGGGCTCCTGTGACATCAGAGGGTCATGACTTCTCAGCACTGCATCCATGGCTGGAGTAAATAGCTCATTGAAGAGGGATGCTTTGCTGTTGAGTCTTGCTGCCTGCCTAGCGATGGGTCTTCCCCGTTTCTAAAATGATCCTATTCCACACTTCATACCTGAATTTTAGACGTTTGAGGGCAGAACGAGGAAAGCACTAACCAGCTGTCCAATTCTCTAGTGGGCCAGCTGCCTCCCTCTCTGTCCTTCCTCCATCCAGACTATCCCATTCCCTCAATTTCTCCTCACCCCTCCCCTTCTTCCTTCCTCTTCCCTTTCCATCCTCCATTCTTTCCCCTACCCCGATGTTCCCAATTTTGTCAGGTGATCTTGTCTATTTCCCCTTCCCAGGTGGAACTATATATATATATTTTTTTTCTTAGGGTTCACCTTGTTCCTTAGCTTTTCTAGGATTATGAAATCTAGGCTCAATATCCTTTGTTTATAGCTAGTATCCACTTATTGACATACATACATAGTGAGTACATACCATATTCATCTGTTTGGGTCTGGGTTACCTCACTCAGGATGGTGTTTTCTAGTTCCATCCATTTGTGTGCAAGTTTCAAGACGTCATTGGTTTTTACCACTGCGTAGTACTCTAATGTTTAAATGCACCACATTTTGTTCATCCATTCTTTGGTTGAGGTTGTTTCCAGGTTCTGGCTATGACAAATAATGCTGCTATGAACATAGTTGAACAAACGTCTTTAGAGTATGATTGACTATCTTTTGGGAATATGCCTAATATTGGTATTGCTGGATTCTGAGGAAGGTTGATTGCCAATTTTCTGAGAAACCACCATACTGATTTCCAAAGTGGTTGTGCAAGTTTGCATTTCCACCACCATAAGCTATCATTGGTGTTTTTGATCTTAGTCATTCTGAAAGGTGTAAGATGGTATCTCAGAGTTACTTTGATTTGTGTTTCCCTGATAGCTAAGAATGTTGAACATTCCTATCTATCCACATGTACAAAACTCAAGTCTAAATGAGTCAAAGACCTTAATATAAATCTGACCATGTGGAACCTAATAGAAGAGAAAGTGGGAAGTAGCCTTCAATGCATGGGCACAGGAGACTACTTCCTAAATATTACCCCAGTAGCACAGACCCTGAAAGCAACAATAAATAAATGGGAACTTCCTGAAACTGAGAAACTTCTGGAAAGCAAAGGATACAGTCAATAAGAAAAAAAGGCAGCCTACTGAATGGGAAAAGATCTTCACCAACCCCACATCAGACAAAGGCCTGATCTCCAAAATATATAAAGAACTCAAAAAATTAGACATCATATCTAGGAAGGTGAACATCCAAACTGGCTAGGCTCCCACCAAGCCAGTACATTGCGTTGGATCAAAACCGCGTGCCATTGTCCTTGGCGTCTCATCAGCCCTCATTGTTCGTCATGTTCAGAGAGTCCAGTTTTATCCCATGCTTTTTTTGGTAACAGTCGGACTTACCACAGGGCAGGGAACCCTGACTGCTCTTTGGACTGGAGAGGGAGGGGGAGAAAAGTGGGGGGAAAGGGAGAGGGGTGGGAGGAGGGGGAGAAGAATGGGAGGAGGGAGAAGGAAATGGGAGGCTGGGAGGAGGTGGAAATTTGTTTTTTTTTCTTTCTTTTCTTTATTGTCCTTTTATCAATAAAAAAATAGAAAAAAAAATTAGACATCAAAATTTTAAATAACCCAATTTAAAAATGAGATATAGACCTAAACAGAGACATCTCAGCTAAGTTGGTGCAGGATCAAGTGTCCTCCATGTTATCCTTTACAGACCATTGTCTAAGCAATCCAGAACAGGAGACCAAGGCATTACGTTGAGATTAGAGGTAAATCAGAGACCACAGGGGATTTCTCCTTACTGGCACTCTTTAGATTTGCTCAGTCCAACTGTTTGTATAGTATTGCCAAGCATAGACTAGGTCTTTCTGTGTCATTTATTAATAAAGATCATGTTCCACAATGAGTCCTAGAGGCTACTTCAGGGAGGCAACCACTGAACTGAACTCTCCTCTTTCCGTAGGATCCTGGTTTGTTCTATGCTATAGAAGCTAAATCGGAGTGTGTGCATTGGTACTTGCAGTCGTCACTGTTGCCCCTTTGTTGTATCTCAGTTGTGCTCCAAGTAGCATCGCAAAGTAAGCATTTTTCTGTAGCGGCGTAAACGAATGCAGACAGTTTGTAAAAATATATATAGTTTTAATGTAGAAATAGACTTACATAACCACCGTTCCCGCGGAGACCAGGAAAGTAGAAGAGACAGCTCGGAGCACGCTCGCCAAATTTATAGGCAGACATTAGCCCGAGGCGAACACGCCCCCTAAGGGGCGGGACTTATCCCTACATCTCCCCTTTTTGTCTAAATAAGACAGAACTAAACCAAATACAACTACATACAATAACAACAAATAATAAATATAACAAACAATATTGAGAACAAAAGCTTTGCTAAACATTCTATCTCAAGGAGTCCAAATAATGTAAAGAGTAACTACAATTATATAATCTTCAACTCAGTCAAAGATCTGAGAAGGAAATAAACACTACTCAACAAACGAGATATATCCAAAATGTGCAACAATTGACAGAGACAACTGACTACCTGGGCAATCACCCAAAGTCTCGTTTGCAATGTTGAGTCAACCAATTTTGGCTAAGGCCTAACATAACTGACATACCATTATTAAAGGCAAGGAACTTTTCAAAACTATCTTACCCTGTCTTGGCAGGATATGACAGTCCTGTTTTATCTTTTGATGCACGCTCTGTATCTGTGTCAGTGGTTGAGGTATAGGCATTTCTTTGCCCAAAGGCCAGTTCTGCCAAATAGAAAGGCTCCAGGTGGAGTGTCTTTGGTGCTCAACATTCTCTCGGGAATGGAGTGGTATTGCCAGGAGCAATTGTGTCTCACTATCACGAAACTCTGAGTTAGATTAAAGGCCATTTTCTACAGCTCTTTGAAGAGGTTGAAGATTATCTATCTATACTGAGTATAATCTCTATATATCTAAAGAACCTGATTAGTCTGATTATAAATGACAAACTTAGATGACTATTTATCTATATAATTCTCAATATCTATCTAACTTAAAGACTAAGACAATAAACAACTGTGTAACAAATGAGGATAATGACCTCCAAATATAAACACTGTACAAATATACATTGCAATATGGTAAATATATATCAATGCACAAACATTATATAAGTATCTTAATCAGAGGTAGAAATGTACATTGCAATATGGTAAATGTATACAATATATATATATATATCAATACAATATATGTCAATACATAAAAATGTTTTAAACAGACATAGAAACATGCATGCATACAACAGTCAATATAATTTAACTTTGTTTCAATATACAAGAATTGATACCAATATATTTGTCTAAAAGCAGTAACTCACAATTATAAATCTATAATCCCATCATTCCCTCTTTTTTTTTTTCAAAATGATCCCTGAGCTTATAAAATTCCTCCCCCAACCTCCCAACCCCTAAATGATGTCCCTAACTCAGGGGTAAACTTTACTGGGAGAGGGGACGTCGTCCTCTAGAATTACTTCCAGCTGTCATGGGGGCGACGTTCTTTCTGGGGGATCCATTTCAGCTAACCAAGTTGGGATCGTCTTGTGCAGCTGGTATCCAAAACAGGTCTTGTAGTAGCGCTATCAGTATCATGACGTCATATCAACCAGGTAGAGTTGTTGTGGGGCCCCATCTTCTTCCTGGAAACTTCAAGTGTCACTTCGGGAAAAACTCATTGTTCATTGTGAAAAACTTAAACATTAATCATATAGACATATATATACATACATATATATATTCAATAAAAGGCATGATATATATATTCAATGAAAAGTATGATAGATATGAAGAAAAGCAAGGATGTTTTCTAAACTCATATTTCTTTCTGTCCCATATCATGGCTCTTGACATGAGACAGAAACTCCAGAAACTCTGGGTTTTTCTCTTACTAACAGGCTTGGAATTGGAGAGGGACTGAGCCAGAGTCCAACTTCAAAACCAGCTCTATATATTTATAAAGAAATGTTTAATAAGATATATAAATAAAAATTAATACTTACAAAATGTGTCCATCCATCAGTAATTAAATATTCAGGGTCCCTCAATTTCTTTGAAGATGAGTATTTTCCTGTGGAGATAAGAAAAGAACCCTGCCCCCAACCTATCTGTAATTCTTACCATCAGTATGTTCGCCATCCTTATGAAAGAATTGTTATTTATCTTTTCCAAGTGGCTTCTCTTCTTCAAACCGAACCTTTATTAATTTTGATGGTATCCACAATTTTTCCTCACCTGTGGAGATAAGAGCAAAACCCCTTCCCCAACGTAGCACATATCCTGGCTTCCATTGTGAGGTCAGCACATCCTTGAAATAAACTGGTTGATTTAGTTCAGTAGACTTTTCCATTATCCAATGTCTTTCTGCAGCCGTTGTTCCCTTCTCATTAGCGTTGAGAAAATTCAAGGTTAACAAAGCATTATGTAGCCTATTTCTGGGGGTGTTTTCCACCCCTTTCTGTTTGTTCAACATATCTTTTATAGTTCGATTTGATCTTTCTATGACTGCTTGACCTGTAGGATTGTATGGTATACCTGTAACATGCTTGATATTGTAATAATCAAAAAAACGTTTCATTTTCCTAGAAACATAAGCAGGACCATTGTCCGTTTTTATTTGTGTAGGTATACCCATGATAGCCATGACTTCTAATAAATGAGTGATTACTGAATCAGCTTTTTCTGAACTTAAAGCAGTTGCCCACTGAAAGCCTGAATAAGTGTCAATGGTGTGATGAACATATTTTAATTTGCCAAATTCTGCAAAGTGGAACACATCCATCTGCCAGATTTCATTCCTTTGGGTGCCCTTTGGATTAGCCCCTGCAGGCAGTGGCGTTTGGTTATAGAAAGAGCAAGTAGGGCATTTCTTTACAATCTCCTTAGCTTGTTGCCATGTAATTGAAAACTCTTTCTTCAAACCTTTGCTATTAACATGATGTTTTTTATGAAATTCAGAGGCTTGTAGCACACTACCAATCAGTAATTGATCAATTTCTGCATTACCTTGTGCTAGAGGACCTGGCAGACCCGTATGGGATCGGATGTGTGTTATGTACATAGGGCAAAGCCTGTTCCTGATCAAATCTTGAACCTGGAGAAACAATGAGGTTAGTTCAGTATCATCAGGTATAAATTCAGCAGTTTCAATATGTAAAATAACTCTTTCTGCATATTGTGAATCTGTAACTATATTAATAGGTTCTTTAAAATCCCTTAGCACCATAAGAATGGCATATAATTCTGCCTTCTGGACAGAATTATACGGACTTTGTTCCACCTTATCCAAGTCTTCTGATTTGTAACCTGCCTTCCCTGATTTATTGGCATCAGTATAGAATGTACGGGCTCCAGTTATTGGAGCATCACGGACGATTCGAGGAAGAATCCAAGAAGTTCTCTTTATGAAGTTAAGCCGCTTGCTTTTTGGATAGTTGTTATTAATGTCTCCCAAAAAATTAGCACAAGCTCTTTGCCATGGTTCATTATCTTCCCATAATTTCTTTAGTTCATCAGCAGTGAAGGGCACTATAATTTCTGCTGGGTCTATGCCTGCTAGTTGACGAAGTCTCAGCTTGCCTTTTATAATTAACTCAGAGACTTTTTCCACATAAGTTTTCAGTTTCTTACTTGGTTTATGTGGTAAAAAGATCCATTCCAAAATAATATCATCTCTCTGCATTAAAATTCCTGTAGGAGAAATTTTTGATGGTAGTATGACAAGAATACAATCGAGCTCTGGATTCACCCTGTCCACATGTGCCTGTTGTAATTTTTCCTCAATCATTGTCAGTTCCTTTTCTGCTTCAGCTGTTAATTCTCTGGGACTGTTTAAATCTTTATCACCATCCAAGGTTTTGTTCAAATGAATTATTAGATCAGGTGTTATTCCAATAGCTGGTCGTAGACTGGAAATGTCTCCTAACAGTCTTTGAAAGTCATTAAGAGTCCGTAGGCGATCTCTCCTAATTTGTGCTTTTTGTGTCTTAATTTTTTGCAAACCTATTTTATAACCTAAATAATTAACAGAATCTCCCTTCTGAATCTTTTCAGGAGCGATTTGCAATCCCCATTTAGGTAAAGGTATCTTTATTTCTTCAAACAGTCTGTTCAAGGTATCCATGTTTGAATCGGATAACAAGATGTCGTCCATGGAATGGTATACTATAGATTTGGGAAATTTCTTGCGTATTATTTGCAATGGTTGGTTCACAAAATATTGGCACAGGGAGGGGCTATTTAACATACCCTGGGGGAGAACGGTCCAGTGGTACCTCCTCGAAGGTTGAGAATTGTTATAAGTAGGCACTGTGAAGGCAAATTTTTCTCTATCTTCTTTTTGCAAAGGTATAGTGAAAAAACAATCCTTTAAATCAATAACTATGAGAGGCCATCCTTTTGGTAATAAAGAGGGCAAAGGAATTCCAGATTGCAGAGGGCCCATAGGTTGAATAACCTTGTTGATGGCCCTGAGATCTGTCACCATTCTCCATTTACCTGATTTTTTCTTAACCACAAATACAGGAGAATTCCAAGGGCTGGTAGATTCTTCTATATGTCCAGCATCTAATTGTTCTTGTACCAGCTGTTCTAAAGCCTGTAACTTTTCCTCAGCTAAAGGCCATTGCTTTGTCCATATTGGTTTCTCAGTCAACCATTTTAGAGGCAAGGCTGTTGGTATCTCTGAAGAGACATCAATTGCTTGTTCTTGTACAGCCCGAATGGCCGGTTTTCTCCATTTGTAATATCTTTTAATATTATTCTCAGAACTATAGGCTCTAGAAGTAGCAGGAATGTTAATTTCGGTATTCCATTGTTGTAATAGGTCACGACCCCATAAATTCATTGCGATATTGGCTACATATGGCTTTAATTTTCCTATTTGTCCCTCTAGCCCTATACATTCAACCCATCTCGTGCTCTGCCTTACTCGAGATAGGGTTCCAATTCCCAGGAGCTGAACATTTACATTCTGAAGAGGCCAATACGGATGCCAAGATTCCGGGGTAATGATACTTACATCAGCACCTGTGTCCAGCAGGCCAGTAATAAAAATGCCATTTACACACACTCTCAGTTTAGGTCTTTGATCATTTATAGAAGTTTGCCAAAACACACGTAACTTATCTTTCTGATCATTATTGCTTGTAACAGTAGGCATGGGGCTTCCTAATTGTCCTGATGAGGCACGTTCTCTGCAGAAACTGGATATGACTGAACCATGTTTGCCATGGGGGCCTGTGAGGCCCCCCCTCTCACGTTTCCCGACTGTATCAGGTTGCCTTGTCTATCTCTTGTAGACCTGCATTCATTCGTCCAATGTCTGCCTTTTCCACATCTTCTACATAAACCTGAAGGCTGAGTCCTCCTATTTCTGTTATTTCTAGAAGATGCATTATTATTATTATTTCTGAAAGATGCATTATTATTATTATTATTTCTGAAAATCCGTTGTCTACAATTCCTTTTCATATGACCCATTTTGCCACAATTAAAACATTTGGTATTCTGGTGTCTCCTTTTACCATTGGAAATTGCTTCTTCTACCCATGCTTCAGTGCCATAATCAAATGTATCAACATTGAGTGTATGCAAGACCCATTCTTCCAAAGGCGCTGATCTGAGCTTTAAAGGCCCCAAAATCCTTTTGCATTCCACATTTGCATTTTCATAAGCCAAAGACTCAATCATTATACATCTTGCTTCTGGGTCAGAAATCCGTATTTGTACAGCCTTAGTTAATCTTTGTAAAAAGTCACTAAAGGGTTCTCTCTGACCCTGTTTAACTCTGACAAATGATTCTATTCTCTGTCCTGGGTCTTGTACCCTGTCCCAAGCCCTTAAGGCTGCTGTAGTACACATGGAGAGTGTGTTTTCATCCAAATTAGCTTGTTCCTGAGGGTCGGAAAAGAGCCCTTCACCTAGAATTTTATCTAGGGAAATGTCAATTCCCTTTGCTTTTTCCCGCTGTTCTAAGAGTTTAGCCTCTTGCCTGAATAAGCATTGCCATTTCAATTGTGGTCCACTCTCAAGTACTGCAGAGCTCAGCTGGAGCCAGTCCAAGGGGGTTGCTTTGTTTGTCGTGGCCCAAGATCTTAGCATCTCTTTAACAAAAGAGGCGTGCATCCCAAAAGTCATGACAGCCTGTTTAATTTCCTTGAGGTCATTCATACGGACAGGCTCCCATGTATCCTCCTTGATGACCCTAGGGTTTCTGGAACCAACCACCTTCTCTGTTGTTATTACTGGAAAGGCAGGTAGAGCTGTCGGTAGAGCTTTGTGGAAATTGTCCCGGAGAGATTTACCCACAGATGTAGTTAAAATTTGCCCTTCTACCCTTTGCTCTTCTTCATCAGAATTTAGAAATTCCTCAATCTTTTCAATTCTATTCACTATTGCCTTCTGCAATGTCTGAATCTCCTGTCCAGAATTATGTTCCAAAGCCTTCATTGAGGATTCTAAAGTATGAAGTTTGTCCGTTAGAGATAACATCTTATCTTTGGACATAATTTTTATGGCATAAACCGTGCCTTCTTGTATTGACAATCTTTCCATCAATTTGTCATAAGCTTTAGACAAAATCCGATTGTCACATTCAGCAGTTTTGATTCTCTCAGTTAATGTTTCATTTCCTACAGAAAGGGACTGAATCTTATTGTCCAAATCAGCTGTTCCCTCTTCCATAGTAATGAATTTCTCCTTAATATCAGCCACTAATGTTTCAGTTCCTACAGAGAGGGACTGAACCTTACGATCCAGATCAGCTGTTCCCTCTTCCATAGTAATGAATTTCTCCTTAACATTAGCCTGGAGAGCCTCAAACTGATTCTTGAGAAGATTGTTATCAGCCTGGAGAACTTCAAACCGATTCTCGAGAAGATTGTTATCAGTCTGGAGAACTCCAAACTGATTCTTGAGAAGATTGTTATCAGTCTGGAGAACTTCAAACTGATTCTTGAGAAGATTGTTATCAGTCTGGAGAACTTCAAACTGATTCTTGAGAAGATTGTTATCAGTCTGGAGAACTTCAAACTGATTCTTGAGAAGATTGTTATCATTCTCAATTGTTTTTAAGCGTTCTATCTCTGCCTTAAGAATCCTGGATTCGTCTCGTAAAGACTTTATCATATTTCTATTATCAAACCATTTGGTGCCAATGAAAACTACGAATCCCAGAAGGATC
The DNA here is from genome assembly GCF_037038515.1 of Microtus pennsylvanicus. NCBI lineage: Eukaryota > Metazoa > Chordata > Mammalia > Rodentia > Cricetidae > Microtus > Microtus pennsylvanicus. Next base: position 128,739,852 of record NC_134579.1, on the reverse strand, counting down.
CATAGAGGTGGCGTGACAGACACCTCTTGTAAAATCTCCCACATGGTACAATTAAAAAAACTGTTAAATTCTTGAACAGTAATGTGTTCAGACATTTTATTTATAAAAGAAAAAATTTTTTACCTGCAACGATCGGTTCCTGCCAGTTGTTGGTCTCTGTGTTTTTGGAGCCTGTCCTAGAACTAGCTCTTGTAGACCAGGCTGGCCTCGAACTCACAGAGATCCGCCTGCCTCTGCCTCCCAAGTGCTGGGATTAAAGGCGTGCACTACCACGGCCTGGCAGGCCTCAAACTCACAGAGATCCGTCTGCCTCTGCCTCCCAAGTGCTGGGATTAAAGGCGTGTGCTACCACTGCCTGGCAGGCCTCAAACTCACAGAGATCCGTCTGCCTCTGCTTCCCAAGTGCTGGGATTAAAGGCGTGTGCTACCTGCCTGGCCGGCCTCAAACTCACAGAGATCCGCCTGCCCTTGCCTCCCAAGTGCTGGTATCAAAAGCGTGCGCCACCACTGCCCTGCCAAGTCACTTTGTGTCAGACCAAATCTGCCGCTGTGGCAGCTTTTGTTGCAAAATCGCAGGTACTTGAGCTTCCGCTAATTCAGGCAGTGGGGTTCCGCTGTAAAACTTAGCCAAGGCAGGCAGAATGGGCCTGTGTGGCCGAGTATGTCTCGGACTCGGCACTGGGGCCGGAGTCACGAACTGAAAAACAGCACCCAGGAGGGTGCTGTGTTAGCTAGCGGGCTACCCGCTTGAGTCGGGGGCAAAATAGCCCGACGTTGGACGCCAAAATGTAGCGGCGTAAACGAATGCAGACAGTTTGTAAAAATATATATAGTTTTAATGTAGAAATAGACTTACATAACCACCGTTCCCGCGGAGACCAGGAAAGTAGAAGAGACAGCTCGGAGCACGCTCGCCAAATTTATAGGCAGACATTAGCCCGAGGCGAACACGCCCCCTAAGGGGCGGGACTTATCCCTACATTTTTCTGACCAATTTGTTCAATATTATTCAATTTTGGGGTTCCCATTAATAACATGGTCCAGAGGTGTCAATGGAATAGTGCATTGTGGGTGATCTCTGATGTCTTTCTTGTGCCTTGCCCCATTACTAGGGGAGCACTTTACATAGCTGTGTTGCTGGCTTCCATTAGTGAAAGAGCCCTAGGGACTTTGATTTCCTGTCCCATATACCATATCCATGTGAGTTTTTGCTTTATTTTACACATCTACATATAAAAATGATGTTCAGTGCTTGTAACCCAACATTCCTTCACTTTCAAGTAATGTGGGTAATCCCACAAGATCATTACTGTTGACTTGGGTGAGAAGGTGTTTGCTCTCCCATTCTGTAGGAGTGTACATTGTTAGGGAGACACACATGTGACATTACTTACGCTGACTGCATTTTATGAAAGAAATTAACTAAAATCCACATACCCTGTCAATGAACTCCTGAAGTCTTTAACTCAAAATGACAAAAATCTTAGTTGTGCCAAGTATATAGGTGAGAGCAAACTAAAACATAGACCATGCTGTGTTCAATAATACACTCAAGTAAATTCAACAGTACATTCAAGTGGATGGGTATATGATGGCCATGTTCTTGTCTTTGAGTCAGTGTAAAGAGATTGGTTTGATACTACCAGATGCGTAAGAGCTGTTATGATGTGCCCTGGCCCCGTGAGAATCCTGAAAACTAGGAGCTGAAGGGACTTGTATTATCTAGATTACAAAATTCCATGTGAGGGGATCTTTGCAAGCTGCAGCGGAATAGACTGCCCTCCCTATTTAGAGAATCTGCTTAGTGTGTGACTTTGCACAAAGGCTATCCCCTGATAGAATTGGCATTGGCAGGTCTGCACAGAGCCTGCTCACATGTGTACGAAACATTTCTTATCGTCGGTGGTACGGTGGTATCATCACAGTGCCTGAAAATTATGGATAGCATCTCCAAGGAGAGCAGAAGTAAGTTAGAGAAGTTGAGAAATGGGACCCCGAATGAGTGGAAATGTGGCACTCACTGAAGCCATATGCCTGCTATATTCTATGTCCCAGAAATGATCTTAAGACTCAGGAGACGCTGGTCAAGAAACTCTTCAAGACCTCCCAAAAGATGAAGCTCTTTGGATCCTTTTATTTGGTATGAGTAAGAAGTAGATGATTGTCCCTCTGTTTCAGTTGTAGGATATCTAGAAGTCAGACTTGGACTGAACTGTAACCTCCCTTCCTGCTAGCAGGCTGGCTTTCATAGAAGGGAATTTTTATGTTGTACCGTGATGCACAACAGAATCTCCTGTGACTCAGAGGATCACAGGTCACAGTGGGAAGGGAACTCCTACTGTTTTATTGAAGGGAATGGATGGGCCTTTGTATTTCCCTTCTAAACCTTTGTGCTTCTGTGTGAGATTAGTGTAGCTGCAAGTGTTGATGGAACTGCTTCAGTCTGTCTCCTTTCTTGACTTCCTTTTCTGTTTGCTTTTGGTGCTGATGGAAAAACTGTAAAAGTTTTGGCTGCTGATACTCAGTGGCTGTGGCTGCTGTTGTGGTGAGATGATTGCCTCTTATGCCAAAATGGATCATGTACAATGCAGTCCATCCAAATATCAGGGACTGTCATGCAAGCAGGAGTGCAGTGGTTTGTATGTAAGAGCTAATGCAGTCAGGTAGAGTAGTGTAGCCTGGATTTTTACCCTAGAATAAAATGACTATCCCATTGAGATATTTTAGCTAAGATCAGTTGGACTTGATCTTTCTAGATGGTACAGAATATAAGAAGTGGAGAGTTATCTGAAAGTTGGGGACTTGCAAGTATTGCTTCCGCAAGAGCAGCAAATCAGTAGGTGGGTGTAATGTGAAGTATTGTACCCTCTGTGTATTTCAATATACAGTGTCTTTAAACACCAAAGCAGGTCTACCACTCCTCCTGTCCATGCTGTTCCAAGGCGTTGGATGGGTTATTGCTCTGCATATTGCTGTACATTGCAGTTTGTTCAGGATTAGGATACCTGTGTTAGGGCCTGAACTTGGTGTCCAGTAGCAGAGCAAATGATAAGAAATACGTGATGTCTGCACACAGTGGAACTGGTTACAGTAAAAACAATGAATGCAGTCAAGGTGATTGCAGGAGAATCCTTGGAACTCTAGATAATTATATTGTACCAAATGTATCCAGTCCCACAGAAACATCTTCTTATCCTGTCTCACTATGTGGATCCTTGGTGACACATCTCTACATATAGACATCCATGAAATTGTAAGCAGTAGTATAAAGCAGAAGAACATTGCCTAAGATATTTGGTGAGAGCTAAGGAATGGCCAGGTAGTGGGAACTGAGTGCTGTTGTCAGTATACAATATACAGAATAAAATCTGTTCATTGAATAAATAGTACAATGAGACTTAAAGTCCATGAGAAGAATTCAGTACATCTTTTTGTTAATTGCTTTAATATGTAAAATAATTCCTGAGCTTTGTTCAACAAGTGTTATTCTACAAGACACTTAATTTGAAAACATAAAGATTAAAATAATAATCTTAACATGAATGTATATCCATTCAAATGCCTTTCTGTTTTTCTGAGGAGTACAGTGAAACCCAGTAGACTCATGGAGTCCCAAATTCTGTAGTTGAAAAACACAGAGAGAGTGATCAAGCCAGAGACCTCCCTAAACTATTGCTTTCCTTCATTCTCTTGTAGTCAATCGTGCCCCTGTCAGGATGCTTGGATACAGGTTGTGGGATCCTTTCCTGCTGGCTTTGTTATATTTATCTAGACCAGTAACTCTGGACAGCAAGTAGGCTTTGTTAGAATGGACAGTATTGTGTCTACACAGTAGCTGGGGATTACCTATTGAGAAAATACAAACACCATAAATATCTAGGGACAGGTTGAATACATTCCTTGAGTCAAATCCAGATGTTGTACTATCTGGAAGTAGATAGGCATTGTCAGAAGTCCAGCCTACAAGTGAAACAAAGAAAAAAGAATCTGAGTTGAGTTGCAGTTGTAAATACATACAGCTAAGTCAATACATTCAGTTAAGTCTCTTGTGATTTTAGGTCAGTAGCAAGAATTGCCTTGCCTACACATGGACTCTTCATCAAATCATGCTGGGAAACCTGGTGATCCACATGTACAGAAAGAATCTTGATTCTACCTGCATTGTTGAAGCATATCTTTAGTCGCAGCACTCTTGAGGCAGGGACTCAAAAGACAGAGGAAGCGGCAGAGGCAGAGTCTAGCAGATCACTGAGTTCAAGGCTAACTTGGTCTATGATGTTATTACCAGGACATAGAGCGCTTTGGAGAGAAGTCTCTCTCAAGGAACTAAAAGAAAGTGAATAAATGTCACCCTGCCACTTCCCCAGAGATCAAAGTTCAATAAACTCTTGTAATAATAGAGTACAGAGTAGCAGGAAGAGTTGACAGAGTTCGGGGGAGGCCAGTTTTCTTCTCTCACTTCCCCCACAAGAGGTGAAAGCCCTTCCCGGACTCCCGCGTGTGCATGCTGGGGTGGGTTCGAGGCTTCTTAAAGCTGTGTTGGCTGAGCACAGGTGGATTCCTCCTCCTTTTGGTCCTGGGATGGTGTGCTTCTCTTATGACTTGACTCTTCCTAAACTGCTTCAGCTCCTCTGTTTTCTTGAAGCTGTTTTCTCTGGTCCTCTTGGTTTTGTCTTGTTCATGAGCCCCAGCTTATTCCCTCCTGATGACTACGGAGTCTTTGGATAAGGATGCTGTGCATCTCTGAATATGTTTAATACATTGAGTTATTTGAAAAATTGTGGAAGGTGAATATCTGGCCCCGGTGTAGTCATGTCAGCAAAGTCTATGCTGGAGACCATCACAGTGTGCATGTCCCAGGCTCATGATGGCCAAAGGTGCTGCTTAGCAAGGAGACATGGTCAACAGCAAGCTTCTGCCTCAGGGTGTTAGTGTCAGTAAAGCACAGCGTGTGCTGCAAGTTGGGGTGTGCTAAAGGGAGAAGTGATGGGACTAGCTTTCCTGTGTGCCTTTAAGGGATCCTTAAGCATTGATAGATTGGCTGTCATCTCATTCACATTGTTTTCCTTTTTTCCCCCCTAGGATGAGAGCTGTTGGCAAGGCCAGGAATTTGGGAGACCTTTGGATAGGGGCAGTCAATGACCTGTCCCTATCAACAGGTGGCATCCTCATCTGTGAATCCAGGGTGGAATACTAGCAATATTGTGGACTGCAACTGATGGACTGTCTGTCCTGAGGTGTCAGTCCCAGGGACACCCCCTTCTCCAACACTGAAAAAGAGTCAAGGAAGAAGTTAGTGACTGGTAAGTGAGATGCTCCCCTCCTTCTGTGCCCTCTCCACTTAGGCCCTTATAGTGATGGGGCCTATGATCCCCGTTCCTATGATCTCTGTTTGAGTAGCAATTTTTCAGAACAATGAATCTGTGTTGAATTACAGTTGTAAGCGCAAGCAGTTCAGCCTCTGTGACTTTTGGTAGCTATCAAAAATGTACTGTTGCTAACATACATCCTCACATAATCATGGTGGGGAAATCGGTGACCCACATATACAGAAAGGAAGGTGCTTTCACCTGGGATTTTGGTGCATTCCTTTAGTCCCAGCACTCTTGAGGCAGGGACACAGGCAAAGGCATTACAAAGGCAGTGTCAGGCAGATCTTTGTGATTTCAAGGCTAGCCTGATTAGCGAGGTCAGTTCCCAAATATTCAGTGATATGAAGAGAAAGATTGTCTCAAGAAACTAAACTTATATATAAATTAATTCTATTTCTTATGTGTCACCCCATACAAGGTTAAGGCCATATGCCTCAGAGGACAATGTGTTACAAACTCTGAAACAGTTAGAGCACAGAATAGTGCAAGGAGGTTAAGATTCAGGGACAGGTCAGGATGGAGGAAAAGATCAGGCGATCAAATGTCAGTGCATTATGTGTACTCAACTCGGGTTCGATGAGATGGCTCCTTAGAGAAGAACACTTGATTTTCTCGCAGAATCCCCAGGTCGAATTCAGAACACCTCATGATGGTTTTCAGTCTCTCTTAATTACAGACTCCAGAGAACTGATGCCCAGGTTTGGCCTCTCTGGGCACTCCATACATTTGTTACGCAGTAGTTCATGTGGACAACACACACACACACACACACACAAACACACAAGAGAAACGAACATGTTAAATGGATGATTTCAAAGATTGATACAATTTGAGATAAACCCAGTAATCCAAATCAACCCAACTCAGAAAGATACTCAGCCTTGTAGAATTTCTTTCAAGGTAGGATCTTGATTATGCATACATGGACCCTATGTTTCTTATCATGAAATGCAGGCAGCGTGAGATTAGACTGCCTACAGACAGGTGAAGTACCTGCTGCGTGAGACTAGACTACCTGCAGACAGGTGCAGTAGTGCAGCGTGAGACTAGACTGTCTGCAGACAGGTGCAGTAGTGCAGCGTGAGACTAGACTGTCTGCAGACAGGTGCAGTAGTGCAGCGTGAGACTAGACTACCTGCAGAAAGGTGCAGGTCCGCCTGGGTGAGACTAGACTACCTGCCGACATGTGCAGTACCAACAGCGTGAGACTAGACCACCTGCAGACAGGTCCAGTAGTGCAGAGTGAGACTAGACCACCTGCACACAGGTGCAGTACCTGCTGTTTCAGACTAGACTCCCTGCAGACAGGTGCAGTACCCACAGCGTGAGATTAGATTACCTGCAGACAGGAGCAGTACCCACAGCGTGAGACTAGACTACCTGCAGACAGGTGCAGTAGTGCAGGGTGAGAGTAGACTACCTGTAGACAGGCGCAGTACCTGCAGAGAGATGCAGTAGTGAAGCGTGAGATTAGACTATCTGCAGACTGGTACAGTACCCAAAGCGTGAGACTAGACTACATAAAGACAGGTTCAGTACCTTCTACGTGAGACTAGACAACCTGCAGACAGGTGTAGTACCAGGTGCGTGAGACTAGACTACCTGCAGAGAGGTGCAGTAATACAGCGTGAGACTAGACTACCTAAAGACAGGTGCCATAGTGCAGCATGAGATTAGACTACCTGCAGACAGGTGCTGTAGTGCAGCGTGAGACTAGATTACCTGCAGACAGGAGCAGTATCCACAGCGTGAGACTAGACTACCTGCAGCCAGGTGCAGTACCTGCTGCGTGAGACTACACTATCTGCAGACAAGTGCAGTAGTGCAGGTTGACACAGACTACCTGCAGACAGGTGCAGTAGTTCAGCATGAGCCTAGACTACCTCCAGACAGGTGCAGTACCAGCTGCGTGAGAATAGACTACCTGCAGACAGGTGCAGTACCAGCTGCGTGAGACTAGACTACCAGCAGACAGGTGCAGTAATACAGCGTGAGACTAGACTACCAGCAGACAGGTGCCGTAGTGCAGCGTGAGACTAGACTGCCTGCAGACAGGTGCTGTAGTGCAGCGTGAGACTAGACTACCTGCAGACAGGTGCAGTACCCACAGCGTGAGACTAAACTACCTGCAGACAGGTGCAGTACCTCTGTGTGAGACTAGACTACCTGCAGACAGGTGCAGTACCTGCTGCGTGAGACTAGACTACCTGCAGACAGATGCAGTACCTGCTGCGTGAGACTAAACTACCTGCAAACAGGTGCAGGAGTGCAGCATGAGATTAGACTGCCTGCAGACAGGTGCAGTTGTGCAGCGTGAGACTAGACTACCTGCAGACAGGTGAAGTAGTTCAGCATGAGACTAGACTACCTGCAGACAGGTGCAGTAATGCTGCGTGAGACTAGAGTGCCTGCAGACAGGTGCAGTAGTGCAACGTGAGACTAGAGTACCTGCAGAAAGGTGCAGTACCCACTTCGTGAGACTAGACTACGTGCAGACAGGTGCAGTAGTGCAGGGTGAGATAGACTACCAGCAGAAAGGTGCAGTAGTGCAGCGTGAGACTAGACTACCTGCAGTCAGGTACAGTACCAGCTGCGTGAGACTAGTCTACCTGCAGACATGTGCAGTACCAGCTGCGTGAGACTAGTCTACCTGCAGACAGGTGCAGTACCTGCTGCGTGAGACTAGACGACATTCAGACAGGTGCAGTTGTGCAGCGTGAGACTAGACTACCTGCAGACAGGTGCAGGTTAGCCTGCGTGAGACTAGACTACCTGCCGACAGGTGCAATACCAACAGCGTGAGACTAGACCACCTGCAGACAGGTGCAGTAGTGCAGAGTGGACTAGACCACCTGCAGACAGGTCCAGTAGTGCAGAGTGAGACTAGAACCTGCAGACAGGTGCAGTACCTGCTGTTTGAGACTAGACTCCCTGCAGACAGGTGCAGTACCCACAGTGTGAGATTAGACTACCTGCAGACAGGTGCAGTAGTGCAGGGTGAGAGTAGAATAACTGCAGACAGGTGCAGTAACAGCTGCGCGAGACTAGACTACCTGCACACAGGTGCAGTAGTGCAAGGTGAGACTAGACTACCTGCAGACAGGTGCAGTACCCACAGCGTGAGACTAGACTACGTGCAGACAGGTGCAGTAGTGCAGCGTGAGACTAGACTACCAGCAGACAAGTGCAGTAGTGCAGGGTGAGACTAGACTACCTGCAGACAGGTGCAGTAATGCAGCATGAGACTAGACTGCCTACAGACACGTGCAGTAGTGCAGGGTGAGACTAGACTAACTGCCAATAGGTGCAGTAGTGCAGCGTGAGACTAGACTACCTGCAGACAGGTGCAGTAGTGCATCGTAGGACTAGACTCCCTACAGACAGGTGCAGTAGTTCAGCATGTGACTAGACTACGTGCAGACAGGTACAGTACCTGCTGCTTGAGACTAGTCTACCTGCAGACAGGTGCAGTACCAGCTGTGTGAGATTAGACTACCTGCAGACAGGTGCAGTACCCACAGAGTGAGACTAGAGTATCTGCAGACAGGTGCAGTAGTGCATCGTGAGACTAGAATACCTGCAGACTGGTGTAGTACACTCAGGGTGAGACTAGACTACCTGCAGACAGGTGCTGTAGTGCAGCGTGAGACTATACTACCTGCAGACAGGTGCAGTAGTGCAGCGTGAGACTAGACTACCTGCAGACAGGTGCAGTACTGCAGGGTGAGACTACACTACCTGCAGACAGGTGCAGTACCAACAGCGTGAGACTAGACTACATGCAGACAGGTGCAGTACCAGCTGCGTGAGACTAGTCTACCGGCAGACAGGTGCAGTTGTGCAGCGTGAGACTAGACTACATGCAGACAGGTGCAGTTGTGCAGCGTGAGACTAGACTACCTGCAGAAAGGTGCAGTTCCGCCTGGGTGAGACTAGACTACCTGACGACAGGTGCAGTACCAACAGCGTGAGACTAGAACCTGCAGACAGGTCCAGTAGTGCAGAGTGAGACTAGACCACCTGCACACAGGTGCAGTACCTGCTGCTTTAGACTAGACTCCCTGCAGACAGGTGCAGTACCCACAGCGTGAGATTAGACTACCTGCAGACAGGAGCAGTACCCACAGCGTGAGACTAGACTACCTGCAGACAGGTGCAGTAGTGCAGGGTGAGACTAGACTACCTGCAGACAGGTACAGTACCCACAGCGTGAGACTAGACTACCTGCAGACAGGTGCAGTAATGCTGCGTGAGACTAGACAACCTGCAGACAGGTGCAGTAGTGCAGGGTGAGACTAGACTACCTGCAGACAGGTGCAGGATCCACAGCGTGAGACTAGTCTACCGGCAGACAGGTGCAGTAGTGCAGGGTGAGACTAGACTACCTGCAGACAGGTGCAGTAGTGCAGGGTGAGACTAGACTATCTGCAGACAAGTACAGTACCCACAGCGTGAGAATAGTCTATCTGCAGAAAGAGGCAGTAGTGCGGCGTGAGACTAGACTACCTGTAGACAGGTGCAGTACCTGCTGCTTGAGACTAGACTACCTCCAGACAGGTGTAGTACCCACAGCGTGAGAATAGACTACCTGAAGACAGGTGCAGTTCTGCAGGGTGAGACTAGACTACATCCAGACAGGTGCAGGCGTGCAGCATGAGTCTAGACTAACTGCAGACAGGTGCAGAACCCACAGCATGAGACTAGACTACCTGCAGAAAGGTGCATACCTGCAGCATAAGACTAGACTACCTGCAGACAGGTTCAGTAGTGCAGCGTGAGACTAGACTACCAGCAGACAGGTGCAGTGTTGCAGGGTGAGACTAGACTACCAGCAGACAGGTGCAGTAGTGCAGTGTGAGACTAGACTACCTGCAGACAGGTTCAGTAGTTCAGCATAAGACTTGCCTATCTGGGACAGGTGCAGTACAAGCTGCTTGAGACTAGACTACTTGCAAACAGGTCCAGTACCAGCTGCGTGAGACTAGACTACCTGCAGACAGGTGCAGTACCCACAGCGTGAGACAAGACTACCTGCAGACAGGTGCAGTAGTGCAGCGTGAGACTAGAATACTTGCAGACAGGTGCAGTACCAGCAAGGTGGGACTAGACTACCTGCAGACAGAGGCAGTACCTGATGCATGAGATTAGACTATCTGCAGACAAGTGCAGTAGTGCAGCGTGAGACTAGACTACCTGCAGACACGTACAGTACCCACAGCGTGAGACTAGACTACCTACAGACAGGGGCAGTACCCACAGCATGAGACTAGTCTATCTGCAGACAGGTCCAGTAGTGCAGAGTGAGACTAGACTGCCTGTAGACAGGTGGAATACCTGCTGCTTGAGACTAGACTACCTCCAGCCAGGTTCAGTATCCACAGTGTGAGAATAGACTACCTGCAGACAAGTGCAGTACCGATAGCGTGAGACTAGACTACCTCAGCCAGGTGCAGTACCTGCTGCGTGAGACTAGACTATCTGCAGACAAGAGCAGTAGTGCAGTGTGAGACTAGACTACCTGCAGACAGGTGCAGTAGTGCAGATTGAGAGTAGATTACCTGCAACAGGTGCAGTAGTGCAGCGTGAGAGTAGAATACCTGCAGACAGGTGCAGTAACAGCTGCATGAGACTAGACTACCTGCACACAGGTGCAGTAGTGCAGGGTGAGACTAGACTACCTGCACACAGGTGCAGTACCCACAGCAGGTAGTCTAGTCTCACCCTGCACTACTGCACCTGTCTGCAGGTAGTCTAGTCTCACCCTGCACTACTGCACCTGTCTGCAGGTAGTCTAGTCTCACCCTGCACTACTGCACCTGTCTGCAGGTAGTCTAGTCTCACGCTGTGGGTACTGCACCTGTCTGCAGGTAGTCTAGTCTCACGCTGTGGGTACTGCACCTGTCTGCAGGTAGTCTAGTCTCACCCTGCACTAGTGCACCTGTCTGCAGGTAATCTAGTCTCACCCTGCACTACTGCACCTATCTGCAGGCAGTCTAGTCTCACGCTGTGGGTACTGCACCTGTCTGCAGGTAGTCTAGTCTCAAGCAGCAGGTACTGCATCTGTCTGCAGGTAGTCTAGTCTCACCCTGCACTACTGCACCTGTCTGCAGGTAGTCTAGTCTCACCCTGCACTACTGCACCTGTCTGCAGGTAGTCTAGTCTCACGCTGTGGGACTGCACCTGTCTGCAGGTAGTCTAGTCTCACGCTGTGGGACTGCACCTGTCTGCAGGTAGTCTAGTCTCATGCTGGACCACTGCACCTGTCTGCAGGTAGTCTAGTCCCACCCTGCACTACTGCACCTGTCTGCAGGTAGTCTAGTCTCACGCTGCACTACTGCACCTGTCTGCAGGTAGTCTAGTCTCACACTGTGGGTCCTGCACCTGTCTGCAGGTAGTCTAGTCTCAGGCTGCATTACGTTCACATTCCAACCTTTCATTTGTTTGTCTTTGTTTGTTGAGACTACTGTCCTGGCCCTCGCTCTGTAGACTAGGCTGGCCTTGAACTCACAGAGATCCTGAGTGCCAGGATTAAAGGCTTGTGCCACCACCACCAGCCCAACTTTTTTAAAAATCAATTTCTTTTACACATTCTCCCTGCAAATAACTAGACATTCCCGTTTGACAAGCCCTTCTGATTCCTGCACCTCATCTCCGGCCTCTGCTCTCTCCAGTGTTCTCACGCTGATGGCTGCTCATGCCCTCGTGCCCAGCCAGAGACTGGGCTGTGACCCATGACTCCTCTGCTTCTGCCTTTCCCGTCAGGGTCCCTGTCATCACCTCAGCACTGTCCTACCTTCTGCAGCTCTGATGGTCCCAGAGCTGAGACCAAGATCACTGCCTCTGACCTGAGTCAGGTTTGGAATGAGCTGGAATGTGTACATGGGAGCCTGTGGGCATGGAAAGGGATGCTGTAGTCCATCTGATGAAGTGTGGACTCCCCTGTCCTGGCTAGTCTGGAACTGCTATGTAGTCTAAACAGGCATTAGGCTCACACTGACCCCCAGCCCATCCATCTATGCTCCCTAGACTAGGATTATGGGTGTAAGGCACCACACTCCAAGAGTGTGTATTTAAATAAAATTATTTCAAAATCAGATATCGGAAAATAGAAATTCCAGATTTGAGACGTTTCTTGGGACATTAAGAGGTCTACAGCAGCAGACTACTTTCCCTGTGGGAAAAGATGGCAGTCACGCCCAGAGCATAGAGCACAGCCCTGCCCTAACCCCTGCCACCTCAGCACCTTGCCCAGGCCACTGGAATACATACCAGTGATGTCACAGTTTCTACTCTGTGCTTGCACAATGCGGCCCTGCTGTTGGGCTGCTCACCTGCGTTCCCGGATAAGCCTGCCAGCGAGCTGACCAAGTTCTCCCTTTCCTAAGTCTCTTGTTCTCTCTGTCCGCACCCTCAAGTTTCCGTTGGCTCAGATCTTGAGGTTCCCTTTGACTAGAGAACTAACTGCAGGCCTGTGTTGGAGCCTGGATCTACTCTTGTTTCAGCCTTATGGGTTGCGTTGTAGATTTTTTTTTGAGGTCTCCTCCTCCCTGGCCTTTAGTTTGGTGTCTTATTTTAAATAACCGACCTTGGTTCCCAGCCTCCAGAGCCCATGTCCCCAGGTCCTCGCATTAGTGGGGCACCCTTGTTTTAGGCTCACAGTTCACACTCTGCTACTATGAGGCATGTATCTACCACCCAGGGCCACATGGGATCATTTCACTGTCCTGAAATTCTCCTGAGAGATACCTATTTTATCCTCCTGAGCCCTGGCTGCTGGTCATGGTTTTACTTGGGTTTCCCTTTACCAGCTTCCTTGGTTTTTCAACAGTCGGCCTTGCCTGCACTCACTCAGAGACTCAGATACCAAGGCTTTGGGAGACAATTGCTCCTCGCAGCTTCTCTTTGTGCCTGGCTCTGAGGCAGTCACTCCTCTCAGCAAAGCCTGCACTGTGTGTCCCACTGTTTGGTTCAGCTGCTGCTGCTTTTCTTACTTGGTGCATCCTGTTGTTGTGATTAGCATGGAGGAGGCGCTAGTTCTCCCGCATGTTCCTCCTCCCCACGCTCATTCCATTAGATTAGCTGTGCTCATTATGGTTAGGTTTGTATCTGAGAAAAAAAATTTGTCTTGCTATTTTTTGTCTTTTTCTGTTATTCCCTCCTATACACTAGGATTCTTGAAATGATGACCTGGAGCTTCTGGTCCTCTTGCCTCTTCTGCAAGTGCTCTGATTGCAGGTGGATACCACCAGGCCCATTTTATGTGGTGCGGGGGATGGGAGCCAGAGCTTCATACATGCAGGAACACACTTCACTGGCTGGACCACATCCCCAGTCTGCGGATTCATTACTGGCCTTGAGATATTTACAAATTCACCAGGTCACATGACACTCCTTACTGTGATGACCCTCACTTTCTGTATCTCATTCTTCTCGGAAAAGGATACCTGTGAGACAATGGTTATAGTCCTTGCGTATCTGAAAATGTGTGTCTTTCTGCAATGGAGTTGTGTTAGCAAGAGGTCATGGATAATTGCAGTTTTGCCCCTGAGGCAGTGATTGCTGTCTTACTTGACTGTGTTTCCCTCACAAGCCGGGTGTGTGCCCACCCCACCTGTGGTCACAGCGACTTAGAAGGCTGAAGCCAGAGGATCACTGGAGACCAGGAGTTGGAACCAGTCTACCCAACATGGCAAGACTTTGTCTCCAAACATGCCAGTTCAGAGAGTAGAGGACTCTGTATTTCTCCCACTAGCGTCCTCAGCACCCAGCCAAAGGGCTTAGTACTTACAACCTAAGTCCTAGCCAAAGTGGTTGATGTGGGGTGTCTGCCAAAGAGCTGGAGAGCACCGTGCCTAGGACTGACAACCCTGTCTTCTGAGAGAACCTGTTTCGTTCTCTTCATGGTTTCAGTTTGTTAATTCAGACAAACATTGCTGTTTATCTAGCAGGTTCGAAGCCATCTGGTACACAAAGTATTCTGTTCTTGAAAATCACTGGCATTTACGAAGTTTTCATTATACTTGTTCTTGGAGCAGATTGGATGTGTCCTAGAAACTGTTTGGTAGAGACATAACTACTTTAAAATGGGCTATTGTGCTGTCCTGTTGGGTGAGCTGAAAGGTCTCCTTTATCTTGCAGGTGGTCACCATGGGCCTTTCCCGAACCATTGCTTTATTTTACCTTGGAAGTTTTGATAACATAGTTCGCCGCTGCATGGTGCAGAAGGCAGAATCTGAAACTGTAGACAAAACTGCCTAATTCTTGCCCCTCGGACAAGAGACTGTATCCAGTGATTTGACAGCTTGCTGCTAATGGAACTCGATCTTTGGCCTCCGGACTCTTGTGTCTTGTTTTTGAATGTGTGAGACTAGACCCAGTGCTCTTCAGACATCTGACTGCAGGCAAAGGGACAGAGTTCGTCTCTACACTATTACTGTTAACACTATGCAAATATGGACCAGGGCACCACTTGGTTTCTGGGCTTTGAGGCCAAGTGGTGGTTGCGTGGGCAGTAGTGTCAGGAGAACAGGGTAAAGGACAGAACCCCAGAACGGGAAATCCGGTTTTTCATTGATCCTCCCCTCATGCCCATAGAGATTAAGAAATGTACTTGGTGGCACACAAGGACTTTTGAGGGTTTCTTTTGATTTTTGGTTTTATTTTTTCATGAAAAATGGTGTCTGGGTTTTTATTAGTTTTTTTGTTTGGTTTTTGGTTTTTTATTTTTTCAGTGTATGTTATTCAAGGTGTGTCTTCCTCAAAGCTGTGAGCCTGACCGTCAGCTCCTCTGTGCCTGTTGGGAACTCCTGCTCGTGAAGCTGGCTTCTCTCTCTCTTTGATCCCTACGATATGGGGGATGAGAGAGCGGTGCAGAGGAAGGCAAGAGGCTGAGCCCTTCGCATAGGCAGATGGGGCTTTCTTGTCTTCCGAAGACTAATACGTAGAACATTTTCATTTTTATTCATGGGGAAACACAGCCTTCTTACATGTTTTCTGAATAGAAATAAAATCTCCTAGAAGCTTGAAAGTTTACAGTTTCTTCTGTAGCCGTGTTGACGTGGAGTTCACAGTTCCATACAGCGAGTCTCCAAAGCATGATGTTCTTACTCTGTCAGCGGACATGTAGCTTTTAGGGAAGGCAGCTGGTTGCATACTTTCAGTCTAGCTACTCGTAAAAGCTGACTGATTTTGAAGACCCTCTTAGAAGTAAGATGTGCAGCTGCTCTGTCTTGCACTGACTCGACAGTATCCCCAGTGTGTAAGGAGACCTTTGCTCCTCAGTGCAGCCTGTGTCCCTGCTCACTCTGTTCACGGTGCAGCTCCAGGACTGTTGTCTTTGCCTTCATGTCTTGTCCTGTTCTCCTGTGTATGAAGTTGAGCATTCCAGTTCATTCCACTGGGAAAATACCTCTACTTTCAAAGAAAAAAAAACTTTTTAAGTGTTAAAAAAAGACAAACACAACAAAAATCTATTGAAAACCTAGAAATTATTGCCATGGCAAACATTTGGTTTTTGCTTTTCTCTCTTTTCCTTCTCCCTCTCTCTTTTCTTAAACTGGCTTTTGTTTTTGGCCTGGTCTCCTGCCACAGCCCCCGAGTGCCGGCAGTACAGCCCTGCACCACTATAGCCAATGGGCCACACATTTTATTTTCTCTTTGAATTTTTCAAGCTCTTTACTTTACGGTGGCTTATGTTTTAATTAATAAGATATCTAGTGGCTCCATCTTTATCGAGACCTAGAAGAATGTATTTTAAATGCCATTACAGAGATGACTTTGTTCTGTGTGTAGCCGTGGGTGGACCGTGTCAGAATGGTTCCAAGGCTCCTCCAAGTCTGATCTAGCCAAAGTTTGCGACTTATGTCCTGTTGGACAGCTGGTGGAGTGGATGGTGGCGACAGGTTCCTCATTCACAGGAACTGCATCCCTGTCTGCACAGCTTCCAATTTTATTTTCTTATAAATGTTCCCAGACGGTTGGCACCTCCTACTAGTATCTGTTAAAATGTAGTCTAAGGTGAAGTCTGAGAAAGGACAATTAACCATTTCCATTTCCAGACAGTCTTTGGGTAGGGGCTGGCTCTGTGGATAATGCCTGAAATACAGGGAAGAGCCTTGTTTCATGGGAGGAGATGCCACCCTACCCCAGCTTAAACTCGGGTCTGCAGCCCATGATGCCACGGCATGAGCCTTATTGTCCACTGTTAGAGGTCCCAACACCCTCACTCAGAAAGCCTCAGAAAAATCTTCTAAAGTTGATACCGTAATTCATTTGTCATCAAGACTTGAACCTGTTTTGAGAATATTGTAGTTGTTAACCTTACCAGACTCCACGCAAATGTCCAGTGCATCAGTATGTGTCCCCGGTACCTTTGAGAAGTCCGGCCGGCATGAACTCTGACACACAGGCGTCCCACAAGACTGTGATTTTATCCCAGGTGTGGAAACACTAATGGCTTGGTGGGGGACAGCTCGGTTGTTAGGGAGATTATCAACTTTCTCTTCTTCCTGACAGTTGACCGCAGGGCATTCTTTACCACTGAGTTCCTAAGCCCATCTGTAAGTTCTGCTGTAGTGTTTCCTCTGAGTGACCGGGAGCTTGTGGGCTTTCAGTTTTGAATGCCTGCTCTGCTAGCTTGGGTTGTATTATTTTATTAGAATATATCCTATCTTTATTTGAAAATTAACATCACTCTCCTATGTAAACTCCAACATAAATTTAGGGACCATTCATAATTGAGAATGAATAGGAAATATTCTTCATTTAACTTGTTTTTTAAAAAGGGTGCAAGACTAGGAAGTGACTCAGTGGGAGAACCCTTGCCTGCCCATGTGAAGGCCTGGGACTCACTTCAGGTCACTCCAGAAACATCTTTTTCTTAAGGTTATTCTCTCCTGTGGCTTTACAATTTAACAATTTACACAGTTGATTATTTAGAATGTTGCGCTCTCTTTTAATTAATACTTACATATAATTTAGTGGTATATATTTATCTGGACCTGTTAAATCATATATTGATTCCTGAAAGCAGGATTTGTAGTTGGCTTTTGACAGTTAGCAGGTGAGAACATTTCTGTCACAGCTGCTTTAACGCAGACAGCTGTACGCATTTGCCTCAGTGAATTAGATCACCATATTTAAGTTTTTATATTGTGTTCTGATTGAAACATGTCTTACTGCAGGCAGAGTTAATATTCACTCTTTTTGTTTGAGGATGCATTGTGTCTTTCTCGTTTTCCTTAGTCCTTGGGACCCCAGCTTTCAAAGCCCCCGCTGACCACCACCCTCAGGTTCTGGACTGGGCCTCGCTGCTCTGAACGTGGTCATTATATTTTATACTTGTTTGTGGTGAGAACTCGACATTTTTACACTGACAAAGAACACATGGCTATTTTGATATTTAGAAAGGGCTGTATTTAGGAGCTTTTGTGGCATTACTGTAACAGTTTTCATACCTTGTATTTCTGAACTACACACACAAAATAAATGGGAACAAGCTTTACTGCTCTGAGAATTTATTTTTCTAGAAATTTGACTTGTTCAAGATACTACTATTCAAAATATAAGTCTTTTATAGTGATGTTTCTCCTGGGCTTCCTAAGCTTTTCATAAGGCCTGATTTTTACTACTTTTAGGAAATACTGTAACAATATACACTTTGGAGTCCAGACATTTGTTTCAATTATGCTCAGTCTATGGGAGTAAAAGAATTTGAAACTTTTTGAGCAGTTACATTTCATATGCAAATAGAGTTCCTGGCCTTTGTGCCTGCATATTCTGTGACCTGTCTGGGCTTGGCGTTAGCAAGCTGTGAGTAACTCGCAGATGTAGGTAGAAACATTTACCCACACTGAGCGGACATCTTTGGACACCTTTGGAATTGTATGTTACCCTTTGTTTCTTTTTCTCACTCTTCGAGGGAAAAAAAGTGCAACAGTCGCACATATATATATACATATACATATGCGTATATATACATACACACATACATACATATATGCGTATATATACACACACACATACACACAACATATATATAATGTTTCTTGTAAGACTATCATAGATAACATTTCTTATGTTGACAATATCTCATTTCCTGTTTGCTGAGGGTTCTTTCATTTTATTAATCGTTCTCTGTTAAATTTTATTATATACATTTTCTGCATCTATATGTTGATTATATGATTATCTTGTTTATACTTTTACTTTTATTTGCTGTACACAATGATGGATTTTATTTTATTTTTTGAACTTATACAGTATATTTACATTTATTTATCTACATTTAATACTTACATATTTATGTTTTTTTCATGTGTTGTGTCCTGGTATTTTCTTCTTTTTATTTCTTTTTTAAAAATTGTTTTTATTGAGCTATATATTTTTCTCTGCTCCCCACTTCCTCTCCCCTTCCCTTCTACCTTCTCCCATGGACCCCAAGCTTCCAATTTACTCAGGAAATCTTGTCTTTCTCTACTTCCCATGTAGATTAGATCCATGTATGTCTCTCTTAGTGTTGTCTAGGTTTTCTGGGATTGTGAATTGTAGGCTGGTTTTTGTTTGCTTTATGTCTAAAAGCCACTTATGAGTGAGTATATATGATATTTGTCTTTCTGGGTCTGGGTTACCTCACTCAGTATGGTGTTTTCTAGATCCATCCATTTGTCTGCAAATTTCAAGATGTCATTTTTTTCTGCTGTGTAGTACTCCATTGTGTAAATGTACCACATTTTCCTTATCCATTCTTTGGTCCAGGGGCATTTAGGTTGTTTTCAGGCTCTGACTATGACAAACAACGCTGCTGTGAACATAGTTGAGGACATGTCCTTGTGGCATGATTGAGCATCCTTTGGATATATACCCAAAAGTGGTATTGCCGGGTCTTGAGGAAGGTTGTTTCTTAATTTTTCTGAGAAATTGCCATACTGATATCCAAAGTAACTATACCAACTTGCAATCCCACCAGCAGTGCAGGAGTGTTCCCTTTACCCCACAACCTCTCGAGCATAAGTTATCAGTGTTTTTGATCTTGGCCATTCTTACAGGTGTAAGATGCAATCTCAGAGTTGTTTTGATTTGCATTTCTTTGGTGGCTAGGAATGTTGAACATTTCCTTAAGTGTCTTTCAGCCCTTTTAGATTCCTCTGTTTAGGTCTGTACCTCACTTTTTTTTATTGGATTATTTGTTCTTCTGATGACCAGTTTCTTGAGTTCTTTGTATATTTTGGAGATCAGACCTCTTTCTGATGTGGGGTTAGTGGAGATCTTTTCCCATTCTTTAGGCTGTCATTTCGTCTTGTTGATCGTGTCCTTTGCTGTGGCTATATTTAGGAAGTGGTCTCCTGTGCCAGTGCGTTCAAATGTACTTCCCACTTTCTCTTCTGTGAGGTTCAATGTGGTTGGTTTTATGTTTGATCCATTTGGATTTGAGTTTTGTGCATGTGGATAGATATGGATCTATCTTCATTCTTCTACATCTTGATATCTATAAACAAACTGAAAAATAAAAACTACATGGTCATCTCATTAGATGCTGAAAAAGGCTTCAACAAAATACAACATCCCTTCATGATAATGATGGGTTTTATAAATACATTTCACTAAGTATAATATTTTGGGGACATATTGAATTGCAAGCTGAACTTTTCTTTATATTTGAAAAATTCATATTCAAATAGCATATATTACTCATATAATTTGTATTTTGGATGTTTAAAAGAAAGTTATTACTTGATTTCTATATTACTAATGATTTTATGTAAACCCCCATTTTTTCCCTCTTTTTGCATATAACGGTTAACTTCTAGCTCCAGAGATAAAGACTTGTGTACGTGTCCTTTCCCTCCTGGTGACTTCAGCCCTGTCTTCTTCCTTCCCAGCCCTCACCCCTCCACCCTTCTGCTGTTTGCTATACATCCTACACATCTTCCTGGAGAAAGAGAAGTCGCCACCACTCCTATCCCCCTGCATCCACTCACTTCTCTGACACAAAGATCTGAATGCCAAGTGCCTTTGTAGGCAAGGACCCAAGACAAATGTAGTCTCGTTCCTCACATGGTTTTTAATCTGGTGGGAAATAGCCAGAAAGTGTAAGTGTACTGGGATTGACAAGAGGTGTGAATGAGCCATATTGACGAATACAGGGCTCATTGGTTCAAGGCACCGCTGGGCATTTCACATGTTTTAACTCAATGAAACCAAACATGCATACTGTGAACATCAGTCTTTATACCTGACGGATAAGGGAACAGGCACAGAGAGGTTATTAACCAGCTCAAGGTCACACAGCTGTCAAATTAATGGAGTCAGGATTCTACTCAGGCTTCCGGTTTTTCATCTCTTAGCCTTCAAAACAAGCCACGTCTAAGGAGTACAATGGAATCTGAAGGCTTCCTGGAGAAGTAGGGGCAGGTCTTACAGAAAGAACAACTAGGAATTGCCTGGATGGAAAGGTGGTTATGTTTTAGAGAAAGGAACAGAATGTGAGGGCAAAAGATGTTAAGAAACCCGGTCCAGACACAGCGCAGTGGGAGAGGAGCAAAGAGACCAAGGGAGGCACCAGAAGGCAATGCGGCTGTGATAAGAGCAAGTGGAAGGGCCGGGCAGGGCTTGGCCAGATTGTGTCAGGAATGAGTGTCTGGCCTTTGGATTCCCATGAAATAGTAAGATTTAAGTTTCAGAAAGGTGTGGTATTTCTTGGAATTGAGTTTTAATGTTGCCCCAGACCTTGGAGATTGCAGCAAATAATCTCCCCAAATTAGCAAATCAGGTACCCCGTTAGCGAATCAGGTACCCTGTTAGCGAATCAGGTACCCGGTTAGCAAATCGGGTACCCTGTTAGCGAATCAGGTACCCGGTTAGCACATCAGGTACCCGGTTAGCACATCAGGTACCCGGTTAGACATACTGGCAGAAATATCACTTCAAAGGATTTTTAAGTGCTTGGCTTTGGGAAATAGGGTTGTATTGGTGTCGTGAAGGTAAGACATGGTTACCAGGATGACCCATGACCTTGTCTGAATAGGAGGGAAGGGTACCGCACAGATGGCAGAGATGGAGGAGCAGCAGCTCAAGTCTAGGAGCGTCAGGGACTGTGGCCACGGCAGACTGAGGGCAGGCCTTACTGCTCTGGACTTCCGCCCTCCAGAGCACAGGAATACTCAGAGCTAAGTCACACCGCCCGCTTGTGGCGTCTGGACACAGAAGCCCTGGGACACAAGCATTCTAACTCTGGATAGTCTGATTACTTTCATTTGCAGTTAATATCCTGGAGACACTGTGAGCTCTGCTAAGCAGTGTAGTTAGTAATTGCATGCAGGAATATAAATTCTTAGTTCCCACTTGTTTGTTCAACTGTGGCAGTTTCTATCCAAAAAGTAAGCAGGCTTTGAAAGTGTCAAGACGAGCTCCTCTCCTCGGCCTGCCTCCATTCAGAAGCCAAGGAAAAGGCAGTTCTCTTTTCTTTCTTTTGTAAACCAAAAGTGAGACCCTTTGGCACCTGTTTCTGCATTGCTGCTCTGGAGCTGGACACTGAACCCAGAGCCTCGCCAAGTCAAGGCCCTCTCACCCCAGGCCCTTGCTCACTGTTAACTTTGCACTCCACTGTGACTTATTTCTAGTTCGTGCCTAGTTGTGGAGGTTGTGGCTTCATATTGTAATGTGTTTTTGAGGCTTGGGGGCCACCATGGCTAGAGAGGTGAGTTTCTTGGTTAAGTCTAATTTGTTTAGATCTCATAAAAGTGACAAGAATGACTGGCCAGCAGAGAACGCACAAACACATGGCTATGGGAAGAAAGGTCTGAGTCTAAATGGACTGGAAACACCACCACCGGAGCGTGCAATGCTTGCACACCCATGCCATTGCACTGCTCTGCACAAGAGTCCGCGATGCCTGTGAAATTAAAAGCTGCACTTCAACCTTCATTCCAGGCCTGAGAAATGGTAGTTTTTTAAGTAGATCATTTTATTTAGGTTCTATGGAGTACCAACCGGTCTCCGCCTCTCTCTGTCTCTGTCTTGCTCATTCATTCATTTTGTTTACAGATTTATTTCTACTCCACTTGTGGTTATAGCTTTTAACCTGAAATATCCCAAATGATTACTTTTAAAAATTCATCTTTCTATTTTTAATTATTCTCTCAGTGAAGGGTCTCTCCCCTCACTGTCAATTAAAGGTTGCATATCTGGAAAGATTTGATATAGACTTACATTAATCAGTGTTATGTCCATTCTAGAATGTTCTTTTTCAGTTTCATACACTTGGGGAACTTTCACATTGATCCTCAAGAGACCTTCCTGGGCAATGCGGTGAAGCGCCAAGCAGCAGGTGGTGAGCCTGGCAGTGCAGAGAATGGCGAAGGGAAATTAGACGCTTGCTACAGCCCCATTCTCTGTTAAGATGCAACCAGGCAGACATGGTAAAGGTTGGTCCCTGAACTCCTAGGAGGTAGAATCCACCTTGAGAAGTAAAAAGGCCATGATACATTCGTCTAGAAGGTCTCAGTCACTTGTCCCCAGGTGTTGGTCAAGGCCAAGATGCCATAGAAGGACCCAGTCTGGGGAAACCCTTTCTCTGGGAATAGAGATCCCTTTGTCCTGGCTGTCCCCTCTACAGAAGTACAGCCACCACGCCCTGAGCCATGTCCTCTCGATTCCTCACTCCAGCGTGAGGTAGGAAGAGTGCAAACGCTTTCGATTCCTCTTAAGTAATTTGGGGGGTTAAGGCGTGAGGCCCCCTGAACTATTTTCATAGAATAGCACCATTTCTCCTGTTTCCGTGAGAAAACATACCTCAGTGCCTCACTCCAGCACACGCCTCGTTTTCTGCCGTGCTGCTCCAAATCCCCCTTCATCCCTGAGGAGCAGACACGTGAGGGCGCCTGTTCTCACAGGACAGAGGGTGTCTGGTGGCTGACAGGGTGAGACAAGTGACCCCCCCCCAAAATGTGATGGACTATATATAAAATACACACACACACACACACACGTGTGCGCGGCTTTGGGGGCTAAGGATGTAGCTCCCTTGGTACAGTGCTTGCCTAACGTACATGAAGCCCAAATTTTAACCCCAACATCACACAAATGGGTCATTGTGCATACCTGTAATCTTAACACCTGTAGGTGGAGGCAGGGAAATTGTTAAGTTCAGGTTTATCCTTTGTGATGTAGCAAATGCAAGGCCCACCTGGGCTGTCTGAGCCTGGCCTCAAGCACAAGTCAATAAGGTGGAAGGGGAGAGAAGACTCCCCATGTTGTCCTCTGACTTTACATGTGTTCCAGGGCACATGCTCCCCACCACCTCATACGCTGTACACACAGACTTAGAATGAGGAAAAGGTGATGTCTGAATGTGTCATAGGAGGCGTCTGTCTTATTTCCATGACTATACTAATCCATCACGCTTGTCCACCCCACACATGTCGTCTGTCCTTGACTCCTATGCAGCAATCTTCTGTGCTGGGGGAGAACAATTTGTCCCCTTGATCGCCCCTCTTAACTGTTGATACTGGTGAAGGTATCTTCTGGGGTGAGGCCATCTCAGGCTGGCTGCTAGTCAGAGCTGAGGACATTCGAAACCTTACCTGAGCCATGTTAGGATTATAGGTTTTCAGGGGGTGGGGATCCAGCCTCCACCCAGCACTAGGACTGTTGGCCGGAGGAAGAACAGTTACTGGATTATTCTAAAGCACTTTCTCAGTACATGCTGCTCTCCCAACTTCTCTGGTCCACTGAGAGTCAGGTCTGCCCTTGGCCACCAAGATAGGTTTACAGAGATGCAAGTTAAAAGGACCTGTGTGCTCATGAGGTGTTCTCTTTGGATACCTCCAGGGCGCTCAGCCTGGGATTTACCTTGGCTATTCTTTAACAAGCCAAGAAGCACCAGTGACCATCCGTTACCGGTAGACTTCAGCCTCTGAGGAGCATGCCCTGCTGGTTCTGGACTTCTGCCCTCCAATGGGTCTGAGGTACTCAGGCAGAAATTACACTGCTTTTGGTACCTGGACACAGAAGCTCTAGGAAACAATCTAACTTTGATTATTCTGATTATTTCATTTGCAATTAATATATGGGAGATTGTACTAGGGATCACCTCTCTTCGCCCGAGGGCAGCACACTGGTAGGTACCACTGTTCTGGGACCAGTAATCTCTGACCATTGAGAGCTGGTAACCTGATGTTTTTGTTTGTGTACACTACACCCATGGTTGGCTGAGGGTCTGGATGATTTTATACACATACTACACATAGTTGTGTACACTATAAATAGTTTAATTGTAAATACACTACACACACGCTTAGAGTTGGCACCTGTGCACACACAAGGGTCCATGCATTTGTGCCCATAGAGCTTATGCAGTTAGAAAGGGTCCGGTATAGTGTGTGCACACTATTGGGACTGCCTACACATCACACACAGAAAAGGGTCATGTGACTGTGCACATATTACACAGGCAGTTAGAAAAGGTCTATTTGATTGTGCACATGTACACAGATGATTAGAAAGGGTTCCTGAAACTGCACACAGAAAGGTCCGTGGGACTGTACACTCACCACACACAGAAAGGGGGCCATGTGACTTGCATTACACATGCATTCACAAAAGGTCCAAGCAGTTGTGCACACAGTCCACATTAGAAAAGATTCATGCAATTGTGCACACCCCACATTGGGTTAGAAAGGGTCCACGAGAGTTGCCACTTGCCCGGCCCTTGCTATGGGCGCGCCCACCCAGCAGCCAGTCCCACAGACCCGAAGAGGCCCCTCGCACACCCACCAAGCCGGCAGCACGGGAGGCCCGCACCACCCACTGTCCCGAATCCAGCGTAGCCCGCGGGAGGCCGCCACCCAGGCTAGTGTCCGCGCCTGGCGCGCGCTCCCCCGGGCGGCCGCGGCGCCTTTAACCCGGGAGGCGGGCGGAGGCGGCGGGCGGGCGCTCAGAGGACGGCTCTTTCTTTCTTCTTTTTTTGTCTATTTTTTTTTGGGGGGGGGGGGTTTCAAGACAGGGTTTCTCTGTGGTTTTGGAGCCTGTCCTGGAACTAGCTCTTGTAGACCAGGCTGGTCTCGAACTCACAGAGATCCGCCTGCCTCTGCCTCCCGAGTGCTGGGATTAAAGGCGTGCGCCACCACCGCCCGGCTTCATATGAACGTGACGTACTACAGGAAACCAGGCGCTCCAGCGGAGAATGAAGTAAGAGGCCGGGCCCCCAGCCCCGCGCCCGCCCCCTTCCTCCCCGGACCGCCCTCCCGCCCAGCGTCCGGGTCCCCGCCGAGCCGCCGAGTGAGCGCGAGGACGCAGCCGCCAGCGCCGCACGGAGGCGGGGTGCGCCGGTGGGGTGCAGCGGAAGAGGGGGGCAAACCCTCCCCCACCTCCTCTTCTCCCGCAGCGCACCACGCACAGCGCGCGGGCTGCTCACTCGGCAACGGCGGCCCGGCGAGTCCCTGCTTGTATTCATCAAGCTGCTCCCACCCCCACCCCATTTTTCGGAAAACGTATCGGCCTTTCGGAGTTTAATCAGAAGAGGATTCTCGTCCCCGTTCCTCCCCGCTCTTCCATCGTCCCCCTCGCGTGTCTCTCGTGGAGGGCTGAAGCAATCCGGTGGCTACCGATCCATGCCTGCGCTCGAGCGTGTGTGTGCGAGTGTAAATTGCCGAGAAGAGGGGGAAATCACAGGACCTCTGCAAATGCTGGACTGAAAATTGTAATTCATCTGCTGCCGCTGCTGCGTTTTTGGCAACGCTGTCGTGCTCTTGAAATCTCCGGTTGGAATTCCTACGGGTTAACATTTTCAGTGAAGCCGAAGTGTGGGGACGCAATCTGGAAACCCTCTTGATTTTTACTCCACCTAGCCCCCCACCTCCAACTACTGATTCATTGCAAGTTTCAAAGAAGCTTATACAAGGAGACTTTTGAAGATCAATGGTGTCGTTGCCTTATGTATTTGTTTGGGTTTTACCAAAAAAAAAGAAAAAAAGAAACTTGACAGAAGATCATGCCGTCCTTAAAAAATACAGTAAGTTTTTTGCACAGGAATTTGGTTTAATGTAACTTTCAACGGACGCATTTCAATTTTTCTTTTCTTTCTTTTTCTTTTTTTACTTTAAATGCATTCGAACAAATGCAGTTTCCAGACAGTTTAATTCGTTCTCTTTAGCGGTTGTAGCGGATATGCCCTTCCTCCCCTGAGAATATAAAAGAGAACACACCTGATTTTAACTTGCTAGGTCGTCCCGCCCCTCACCTTTCAGCATTGCGGAGGAAGTAGAACGATATTAACGCAGCTTAATAAATAATGTGCCTCATGAAATAAAGAGCCAAAAGGAATTTGAATAAAAATTTCCTGCATCTCATGCCAAGGGGGAAACACCAGAATCAAGTGTTCCGCGTGACTGAAGACACCCCCTCATCCAGGAATGCAAAAGCACATCCAATAAAAGAACTGGATTATAACTATCCTTTTTTTCTTTTCTTTTGGGGCAGTGGGGCGGGAGTCGGGACTAGACTAAGTGCTGTTGGTACCTGCAGCTTTTTTGGGGGAATGATGGTGCAAGCCAGGAGAACTCTCTGGGACTCTGCAAATCTTTGTCGCTATTTAAATTTTCGTTTAAATGAGATTTTTTGGAAATCGTTAAACGTCCCTACCCTGTCTCTCCTAATTTTTTCCCTTCTGTGCCCCTAATTTTCTTTAAACCCATTCTGTCACCCGGGTAATGAATGGATTAATTTAATTAATTAATTTCAGGAGCCGTTTGGGATCCCCATCTAGGCAAAAAATATCTTTGCTGACTCAAGCAATCTTTCTAAAGTAAAATCTGCAAACTCTAGAACTCGGGTTCACGCGTCAATAAAGTTTCATGAGAAATAAAGAAAACCTGTTTGGTGTATTTTTTCCCGTCATTATTATTTTTTTTTATTATGAAATAAATATTAAAACGTGTTTTTTTGAGTCAGATAACAAAATGCCATCCGTGGAATGGTATTTTATAGATTTATGGAATCGCTTGCGTGTGATTTCCAAGGGTTCCTTTACAACGTATCGACCCGTGCTCATGCGGTTGAGCATTCCCTGTGGGAGTGCAGTCGACTTTTATCTCCCAGTTTGCTGAGCTTTAATATGTGTAGGCACTGGGAAGGCAAATTTTTCTCCATTCTTTTCTTTTTTTTAATATTTATTTATTATGTACACAATATTCTAATTTTATATTTATTTATTATGTATACAATATTCTGATTTTATATTTATTAATTATGCATACAATATTCTAATTTTATATTTATTATGCATACAATAGGCTAATTTTATATTTATTTATTATGCATACAATATTTTAATTTTTACATTTATTTATTATGTCTACAATATTCTACTTTTTATATTGATTTATTATGTATACAATATTCTACTTTTTTTGTTAATCTTTTTTTTATTGATAAAAGAAGAATAAAGAAAGAAAAAAAACGAATTTCCACCTCCTCCCAGCCTCCCATTTCCCTCCCCCTCCTCCCACCCCTCTCCCCTTCCCCCCACTCCTCTCCCCCTCCTCCCACCCCTCTCCTCTTCCCCCCACTCCTCTCCCCCTCTCTCTCCAGACCAAAGAGCAGTCAGGGTTCCCTGCCCTGTGGTAAGTCCTAGGTCCTCCCCCCTCCGTCCATATCTAGGAAGGTGAACATCCAAACTGGCTAGGCTCCCACCAAGCCAACAGATTGCGTAGGATCAAAACTGCGTGCCATTGTCCTTGGCGTCTCATCAGCCCTCATTGTTCGTCATGCTCAGAGAGTCCAGTTTTATCCCATGCTTTTTTGGTAATAGTTCAGCTGGCCTTGGTGAGCTCCCAGTAGATCAGCTCCACTGTCTCAGTGGGTGGGTGCACCCCTCGTGGTCCCGACTTCTTTGCTCATGTTCTCCCTCCTTCTGCTCCTCATTGGGACCTTGGGAGCTCAGTCCATTGCTCCAGTGTGGGTCTCTGTCTCTATCTCCATCCATCGCCAGATGAAAGTTCTAGGATGATATGCAAGATATTCGTCAGTATTGCGCTAGGATAGGGTCATTTCAGGTTCACTATCCTCAGCTGCCCAAGGAACTAACGGGGGACCTCAGCTTGGGCACCTGGGGGCCCCTCTAGGGTCAATTCTCCTGCCCACCCTAAAGTGGGTCCCTTAACTAAGAATTGTGGTTCCGTGCTCCCCTATCCAACCTTCCTTTATCCCGATCCTCCTGTTTCCCCAAGTCCCCCCTCCATCCCTTCTACCTTTTCTCTCCCCATCTCCCCTTACCCCCATCCCACCCCACCCCCCATATCCCACTTTTCTCCCCGGCAATTTTGTCTACTTCCCTTATCCAAGAGGATAACTATATGTTTTTCTTTGTGTTCCCCTTCTTACTTAGCTTCTTTAGGTTCGCCAATTGTAGATTTCTTGACCCCAATTTATGGCTAGAAACCAATTATGAGTGAGTACATCCCATGTTCTTCTTTTTGGGTCTGGGATACCTCACTCAGGATAGTGTTTTCTATTTCCATCCATTTGCATGCAAAATTCGAGAAGTCATTGTTTTTTACCGCAGCGTAGTACTCTAGTGTGTATATATTCCATACTTTCTTCATCCATTCTTCCATTGAAGGGCATCTAGGTTGTTTCCAGGTTCTGGCTATTACAAATAATACTGCTATGAACATAGTTGAACAAATGCTTTTGACATGTGATAGAGCATCTCTTGGGTAAATTCCCAAGAGTGGTATTGCTGGGTCCAGGGGTAGGTTGATCCCGAATTTCCTGAGAAACCGAAACACTGACTTCCACAGTGGTTGCACAAGATTGCATTCCCACCAGCAATGGATGAGGGTACCCCGTCCTCCACAGCCTCTCCAGCAAAGGCTATCCTTGGTGTTTTTGACTTTAGCCATTCTGACAGGTGTAAGATGGTATCTCAAAGTAGTTTTGATTTGCATTTCCCTGATTGCTAAGGAAATTGAGCACGACCTTAAGTATCTTTTGGCCATTTGAACTTCTTCTGTTGAGAATTCTCTGTTCAGTTCAGTGCCCCATTTTTTAATTGGGTTAATTAGCATTTTAGAGTCTAGTTTCTTGAGTTCTCTATATATTTTGGAGATCAGACCTTTGTCTGTTGCGGGGTTGGTGAAGATCTTCTCCCAGTCAGTAGGTTGCCTCTGTGTCTTAGTGACAGTGTCCTTTGCTTTACAGAAGCTTCTCAGTTTTAGTAGGTCCCATTTATTCAATGTTGCCCTTAATGCCTGTGCTTCTGGGGTTATACCTAAGAAGCAATCACCTGTGCCCATCTGTTGTAGGGTATTTCCCACTTTCTCTTCTATCAGGTTCAGTGTTTTCGGGCTGATAATGAGGTCTTTAATCCATTTGGACTTGAGTTTTGTGCACGGTGATAGATATGGGTCTATTTTCATTCTTCTACAGGTTGACATCCAGTTGTGCCAGCACCATTTGTTGAAGATGCTTTCTTTCTTCCATTGTATACTTTTAGCTCCTTTATCGAAAATGAGGTGTTCATAGGTTTGTGGGGTAAAATCCGGGTCTTCTATACGATTCCATTGGTCGACTTCTCTGTTTTTATGCCAGTACCACCCTGTTTTCATTACTGTAGCTCTGTAATAGAGTTTGAAGTCAGGGATGGTAATGCCTCCAGAAGATCCTTTATTATATAGGATTGTTTTGGCTATCCTGGGTTTTTTGTTTTTCCATATAAAGTTGATTATTGTCCTCTCCAGATCTGTGAAGAATTTTGATGGGATCTTGATGGGGATTGCATTGAATCTATAAATTGCCTTTGGTAGAATTGCCATTTTTACTATGTTGATCCTCCCAATCCAAGAGCAAGGGATGTCCATCCATTTTTTTGGTGTCCTCTTCAATTTCTTTCTTCAATGCCTTAAAGTTCTTGTCAAATAGATCTTTCACTTCCTTGGTTAGATTTACCCCAAGATATTTTATGCTGTTTGTGGCTATCGTGAATGGAGAAGCTTCTCTGATTTCCCTCTCTGCTTCCATATCCTTTGTGTATAAGAGGGCGACTGATTTTTTGGAGTTGATCTTGTATTCTGCCACATTACTAAAGCTGTTTATCAGCTGTAAAAGTTCTTTGGTGGAGTTTTGGGGGTTGCTTATGTACACTATCATATCATCTGCGAATAACGAAAGTTTAACTTCTTCCTTTCCAATTCGAATCCCCTTGATCCCATTATGTTGTCTTATTGCTATTGCTAGAACTTCCAGCACTATATTGAAGAGGTATGGCGAAAGTGGACAGCCTTGTCGTGTTCCTGAGTTAAGCGGGATGGCTTTGAGTTTCTCTCCGTTTAATTTGATGTTAGCTGTCGGCTTGCTGTATATAGCTTTTATTATATTTAGGTATGACCCTTGTATCCCTAATCTCTCCAAGACTTTTAACATAAATGGATGTTGAATTTTGTTGAATGCTTTTTCAGCATCTAATGAAATGATCATATGGTTTTTTTCTTTCAGTTTATTTATATGCTGGATTACATTGATAGATTTTCGTATGTTGAACCAGCCCCGCATCTCAGGAATGAAGCCTACTTGATCATAATGGATAATTTTTCGGATGTGTTCTTGGATTCGGTTTGCCAGTATTTTGTTGAGGATTTTTGCATCGATATTCATGAGTGAGATCGGCTTGTAATTCTCTTTCCTGGTTGAGTCTTTGTGTGGTTTTGGTATCAGAGTAACTGTAGCTTCATAAAAGGAATTTGGTAATGACCCTTCTGTTTCTATATTGTGAAATACATTAAGGAGTATAGGTATTAGGTCTTCTTGGAAGTTCTGGTAGAATTCTGCATTGAAACCATCTGGTCCCGGGCTTTTTTTGGTAGGGAGGTTTTTGATGACCTCTTCTAATCTTCGCGACTAACAGGTCTATTTAGATTGTTCACCTGGTCCTGATTTAACTTTGGTAAATGATATTTATCTAAGAAAGTATCCATTTCCTTTACATTTTCCAGTTTTGTGGAAAATCACTAATCAAGGAGTCCAACAATGACCACAATAACTCAGGCATCTAGAGACCCTTCATCAACACAAACCAAAGAAGGGATACACACAAACTCTATGACTAAAAAAAAAAATGACCGGAGTTAACAACCACTGGTCATTAATATCACTTAATGTCAATGGATTCAACTCACCTATAAAAAGGCACAGGCTAAGAGATTGGATAAGAAAACAGGATCCAACATTCTGCTGTTTACAAGAAACACACCTCAACCACAAAGACAGGCATCTACTCAGAGTAAAGGGTTGGGAAAAGGCCTATCAAGCAAATGGACCTAAGAAACAAGCAGGTATGGCCATACTAATCTCTAACAAAGTTGACTTCAAACTTAAATCAGTCAGAAGAGATGGAGAGGGGCATTTTATATTCATAACAGGAACAGTTCATCAGGATGAAGTCTCAATCCTGAACATCTATGCCCCTAATATAAAAGCACCCACGTACATAAAAGAAACATTGCTAAAATTCAAGGCAGCCATCAAACCGCACACACTAATAGTAGGAGACTTCAACACTCCTCTCTCACCAATGGACAGGTCAATCAGACAGAAACATAACAGAGAAATAAGACAATTAATGGAGGTAATGAAGCAAATGGACTTAACAGACATCTATAGAACATTCCACCCAAATAGGAAAGAATACACCTTCTTCTCTGCAGCTCATGGAACCTTCTCGAAAATCGACCACATAGTCGGTAACAAAGCAAACATCCACAGTTACAAAAAAATATTACTAACCACCTGTGTCTTATCAGATCACCATGGATTAAAGTTAGAATTCAACAACAATGCTACCCCCGGAAAGCCTACAAAGTCATGGAAACTGAACAGCCAACTACTGAACCATACCTGGATTAAGGAAGAAATAAAGAAAGAAATTAAAGTCTTCCTGGAATTCAATGAAAATAAAGAAACAACATACTCAAACTTATGGGACACTATGAAGGCAGTCCCAAGAGGAAAGTTCATAGCACTAAGTGCCCACTTAAAGAAAACAGAGAAAGCTCACATTGGAGACTTAACAGCCCACCTGAAAGATCTAGAAAAAAAAAGAAGCAGACTCACCTAGGAGGAGTAGGAGACTGGAAATAATCAAACTGAGGGCTGAAATCAATAAAATAGAAACACAGAAAACAATCCAAAGAATCAATGAAACAAAAAGCTGGTTCCTGGAGAAAATCAACAAGATCGACAAACCCCTATCCAAACTAAACAGCAGAGAGAGAATTTGCAAATTAATAAGATCAGAAATGAAAAGGGGGACATAACCACAGACACAGAGGAAATTCAGAGAATCGTTAGATCTTACTACAAAAGCCTATATGCCACAAAATATTCTACTTTTTATATTTATTTATTATGCATACAATATTCTACTTTTTATATTTATCTATTATGTATACAATAGTCTA
This sequence comes from Microtus pennsylvanicus, assembly GCF_037038515.1. NCBI lineage: Eukaryota > Metazoa > Chordata > Mammalia > Rodentia > Cricetidae > Microtus > Microtus pennsylvanicus. The sequence goes on along the minus strand of NC_134579.1, from coordinate 128,707,028 downwards.
ATTTTTATATTTATTTAGAATGTACACAATATTCTAATGTTCATATTTATTTATTATGTATACAATATTCTAATTTTATATTTATTTATTAAGTATACAATATTCTAATTTTTATATTTATTATGCACACAATATTCAAATTTTTATATTTATTTATTATGTATACAATATTCTAATTTTATATTTATTTATTAAGTATACAATATTCTAATTTTTATATTTATTATGTATACAATATTCTAATTTTTATATTTATTTATTATGTATACAATATTCTAATTTTTACATTTATTTATTATGTACACAATATTCTAATTTTATATTTATTTATTGTGTATACAATATTCTAATTTTATATTTATTAATTATGTATACAATATTCTAATTTATATTTATTTATTATGTATACAATATTCTACTTTTTTTTTTTTTTTTTTTAGAGACTGGGTTTCTCTGTGGTTTTGGAGCCTGTCCTGGAACTAGCTCTTGTAGACCAGGCTGGTCTCGAACTCACAGAGATCCGCCTGCCTCTGCCTCCCGAGTGCAGGGATTAAAGGCGTGCGCCACCACCGCCCGGCAATATTCTACTTTTTATATTTATTTATTATGCATACAATATTCTACTTTTTATATTTATCTATTATGTATACAATATTCTAATTTATATATTTATTTAGAATGTACACAATATTCTAATGTTCATATTTATTTATTATGTATACAATATTCTAATTTTATATTTATTTATTAAGTATACAATATTCTAATTTTTATATTTATTATGCACACAATATTCAATTTTTTATATTTATTATGTATACAATATTCTAATTTTATATTTATTTATTATGTATGCAATTCTAATTTTTATATTTATTTATTATGTATACAATATTCTAATTTTTACATTTATTCATTATGTATACAATATTCTGTCTGCGTGTGTGCCCTCACGCCAGCAGAGGGCACCAGACCCCATCACAGATGGTTGTGAGCCACCATGGGGTGGCAGGGACTCGAACCTGGGACCTCGGGGAGAGCAGGCCGTGCTCTTAACGTCTGAGCCATCTCTCCAGCACCAAGAAAAATTTTAAAATGATTTACAGTGTGTTAAAAATATGGGCAGGCTAAAAGTTGAAGTTCTTAAAGTAAAAATCGAAAAATAAGGAATAAAGAGAGTTGCTGGGTGTGGTAGCACATGCCTTTAATCCCAGTGCCTGGAGGGCAGAGACAGACAGATCTCCGTGAGTCAATTAAAATTAAATTAAAATCAAGTACAAAAATACAGATACACGGAGAATCGTGACACTCTATGCTATCATGTTATCTTTTCATGGTTTGAGTCGTGAGGAGTGGCAACCGCGGCGAGAAAGGATATTTGTTTATTAATGAATTACTTAATTCAAGATAAATATTTTTGAAATACCTTGAATGAAATTCAAAAGCAATGTTACTCTGGAGAAGAGACTTTGCTTCTGAAAAGGAGAGGCTGTGGGTTCATCCTGAGTTTCAAAGGAAATAATTCTAAATTTTCTTCTCGTCCTTATAAGATGATCCGTGCCCCCAACCAGTAGGAATTATCCAGAAATACGACGCACACATTCCAAAAAAAAAAAAATGCACTGTGTGTATTTTCCCCTGTTTATCAAAAAAAGAAAAAAGAAATTTTTTGGTTTTCTTTTTATAAAGTTGAATATTGTTTTCTCAAGGTCTGTAAAAAATTATTTTACGTTTTCATGGGTAATGTATCAAATTTATAGATCGCCATTGCTGTAGCTCCCATATTTGTTGATCCTATTCCTCCAAGACCTTGGGAAATTTTTCAATATTTTTGGGTCCTTTTCAGGTTTTCTTCAAAGCCTTAAAGTCTTATCAAATGAAATTTTCATTATTGGTTATGGTGACCCCAAGATACTTTGTGCTGTTTGTCGCTGTTGTGAAATATGAAGTTTCTCTTATTTCTCCCTGTGCTTCTCTATCCTTTGTGTATAGAAGAGGTGTTTATTTTTTATTTTATTTTTAAAAAATACTTATTTATTTATGATGTATACAATATTATAATTTTTATATTTATTTATATTTATGTATACAATATTCTAATTTTTATATTTATTTATTATGTATACAATATTATAATTTTATACTTATTATGCATACAATAGGCTAATTTTATATTTATTTATTATGCATACAATAGTCTAATTTTATATTTATTTATTATGCATACAATGGTCTAATTTTATATTTATTATGTATGCAATATTCTAATAATTTTATATTTATTTATTATGTATGCAATATTCTAATTCTTGTATTTATTTATTTATTTATTTATTATGTGTACAATATTCTCATTTTCCTGGCGGGAAGCAGATGCGGCACCGTGGAAACACAGAGCTCCGCCCCCTCCCCCCTGCCCTGCACTGATTGAATAGAAACGATCTATTTATTATTCAACATAATTAATCGTCCATGATATTAACTAGTATTAAATATGAATCTAATTAACATCGATGAAATAGGCGGATGATTGAATACGGAAGCCGTTTACGATAAAGAGCGACGTTTAATTAAATCTTATCCAAACACTGCAGGTGGCTCCACAAGCCATGGAGGTGGATGCAGAGCAGCGGGGGAGGTGGGGGGGGGAGAATTGGCCGCCATGGGGAATCATGGGAGACGTAGTCCCGCGGAGCAGCGGGCAGGAAGGAAGGAAGGAGCCAGGCCTTTGAGGCCAGGGACATCCAGGTAGACCTAGTCCATCCCTGTCTACAGGCAAAATGGCTGCCGCAGAGAATCATGGGAGATGTAGTCCCGCGGAGCAGCAGGCAGGCAGGAAGGAAGGAGCCCGGCCTTTGAGGCCAAGGATATCCTGCTTGACCAAGTCCATCCCTGACGACAGGCAAAATGGCCGCCACGGGGAATCATGGGAGATGTAGTCCCGCGGAGCAGCGGGCAGGCAGGAAGGAAGCCCGACCTTTGAGGCCAGGGTGATCATGCTAGACCTAGTTCATCCCTGACTACAGGCAAAATGGCCGCCACAGAAGATCATAGGAGATGAAGTCGCGCGGTGCAGCGGGCAGGCAGGAAGGAGCCCGGTCTTTGATGCCAGGGATATCCTGGTAGACTGAGTCCATCCCTGACTACAGGCAAAATGGCCGCCACAGGGAATCATGGGAGACGTAGTCCCCCGGAGCAGTGGGGCTGCTGCCCCCACCCCGCCCCACCCGTAACCACGCCCATTCCTAGCACCGCCCACCCCATAGAAATGCCGCACCCCTGGCCCTGTCCCAACACCAGCCACGCCCACTCCTAGCTCGGCCCGCCCCATAGCAATGCCCCACCCCTGACCCCGCCCAAACCCTAGTCACGCCCACTCCTAGCACCACCCACCCCATAGCAATGCCTTACTTCTGGACCCACCCCAACCCCAGCTACGCCCACTCCTAGCCACACCCACCCCTTAGCCATGCTGCAACCCTGGCCCCTCCTCCAACCCCAGCCATGCCCCCTCCTAGCACCGCCCACCCCATAGAAATGCCGAACCCCTGGCCCCGCCCCAAACACCAGCCACGCCCCACTCCTAGCGCCGCCCACCCCATAGCAATGCCGCACCCCTGGCCCCACCCTAAACACCAGCCACACCCACTCCTACTGCCGCAAACCCAATAGCAATGCTGTACCCCTGGCCCTGCCCCAACCCTAGCCACGGCCACTCCTAGCTCGGCCTACCCCATAGCAATGCCGCACCCTTGGCCCCACCCAAATGTATGCAATATTCTAATTTTATATTTATTTATTTATTATGCGTACTGTATTGTAATTTTTATATTTATTTATTACGTGTACAATATTATAATTTTATATTTATCATGTATACAATATTTTAATTTTTATATTTATTTATTATGTGTACATTTTAATTTTTATATTTATTTATTATATACAATATTCTAATTTTATATTTTTTATGCAATATTCTAATTTTATATTCATTTATTATGTATACAATATTCTAATTTTATATTTATTTATTATGTATACAGTATTCTAATTTTTATATTTATTTATTATGCATGCAATATTCTAATTTTTATATTTATTTATTTTGCATGCAATATTCTAATTTTATATTTATTTATTTATTATGTGTACAATGTTCTAATTTTATATTTATTTATTATGTATACCATAATCTAATTTTATATTTATTTATTATGTAAACAATATTCTAATTTTTATATTCTTGGATTATGTATACAATATTCTAATTTTTATATTTATTTATGATGTATACAATATTCTTTTTATATTTATTCATCATGTATACAATATTCTAATTTTATATTTATTTATTATGTATACAATATTCTAATTTTTATATTTATTTCTTATGTATACAAATTCTTTTTATGTTTTTATTTACTATGTATACAATATTCTAATTTTATATTTATTTATTATTTATACAATACTTTAATTTTATATATATTTATTATGTATACAATACTCTAACTTTTATATTTATTTTATGTATAAAATATTCTAATTTTATATTTATTTATCCTGCTAAACTGAACCCATCCCTGACGACAGGCAAAATGGCCGCCACGGGGAATCATGGGAGATGTAGTCCCGCGGAGCATCGGTCTGTCCGGTCGGTCTGGTATGTCCTGTCTGTCCGGTCTGTCTCTGTCTCTCTCTCTGTCTCTGTCTCTCTCTGTCTCTCTGTCTCTGTCTCTCTCTGTCTCTCTGTCTCTGTCTCTCTCTGTCTCTCTCTGTCTCTGTCTCTCTCTCTCTCTCTGAGTGTGTGTGTGTGTGTGTGTGTGTGTCCCAGGATGTAAAGCTCTCAGCACTGCTCTAGAACTATACCCTGTCTCGTTCCCGCCATGATGAAAACGGAATAAACCTCTGAACCACGAGCCAGTCCCAGTTAAATTTTCCTTTGAAATAGTTGTTTGGTCATGGTGTCTCTTCACAGCTATAGAACAGTGACTAAGACAAAGCCAAAGAGACTGGTGCATGAGTCAGCGAATGACGCTGCAGACCATGCAACACTGGGGACCTACCCTTTGAAGACTAGTCTGGCCTAGTCTTCCATTCTCAGAGTGACAGTCAAAATTAGGGCTGGTCACAGGATTCAGTTCGGAAAGTGTTTTCCATGCCCAGGACCCTCACAAAAGATGGGCTGGGCATCGGGCACACATCTGTAACCAAGCACTGGGAGGAAGAGGAAGGCGGAGGCAGGCAGATCCCGGAGGCTGGTTGGACAGTCCCAGCCAGTGTGGTGAACTCCATTCTTGGTGAGACCAGAATAAGGTGGAAAGAGACGGAAGAGGACCGTGAACATCAACCTTTGCCCTCACCATGCACAAACACAAATGCTCAAAACCAGCTTTCTCCTTAGAAAATGTACCCTTTGTTACAATACAATGGTAACATTTTATAGTGATACTTTTAGGTATGGGTATCTTGGCTCCAAATAAGTATGTATATCACATGTGTCCAGTACCCACAAAGGCCACAAAGGGGCACCGGATCTTCTACAGCTTAAAGACAGGTGTAAGATGCCTAGAATCAAACCGAGGTATTCTAGAGTGGTAAACATCCTTGACCCCCTAAGCTTTTTTCCAGGTCCTTGAAGGTAATACTTTTTGAAAGACAGTTTTAGGAGAAAGCTTCTAAGTATTTGTAACCCTATCAGTTCCAAGCTAAGAAAAGATAACAGAGAAAATGGCACCAGCTAACGGTACAGATGTGAGCTGTAGTCTGGGTGCCACTGTCACATGAGAAACAGACACTGCATTTTCTCAGCTGAAAACGGGGTTAATCTTGGAATCAGGGATTAAGAGGGAAACACAAGCTAAGCACTAGCACAGATCCTGGTGGGCAGTAAGAACTCAGTATGCACCAGCTTGTGTGCTGGGACAGGTAAGAGCCCACATTGGCACTCACAGCTTCTCATCACTCTTAAAACCTTTGCTCACTTGAGGGTGTGACAATGCTCACGGTATCGCCTTTATACAACGAAGTCTTACTCTCTGTCATCTTGCAAAACTAAACAGCCCAGTTGGACACCTAAACATAAACCACAATGACACCCTGGGGTGACTGGGCTGTAGCCCTTTAAGCTGGCTGTCCATCAGGAAGTGGGGATAAAGAATTGAGAGAAAAAATCTAAATATACAGCAAGCCAACAGCCAACATCAAGCTAAATGGAGAGAAACTCAGTGATGCCACTGAAATTAGGAATAAGAAAAGGTGTTCACTCTCTCCATAGCTATTCAGTATAGTTCTTGAGATCCTAGCTAGAGCAATAAGACAACAAAAGGAAATAAAGGGATACAAATAGGAAAAGAAGAAGTCAAATTTTCACTATTTGCTGATGATATGAGAGTATACATAAGTGACCCCAAAAATTCTACCAGGGAACTTCTACAACTCATAAACACCTTTTTTAATCGTGGAAGGATACAAGATTAACTCAAAAAAATCAGTAGCCTTCCTATATACAGATGATAAATGGGTTGAGAAAAAATTTGTGGCTTTACAATAGCCACAAATAACATAAAATATCTTGGGGTTAATTCTACCAAACAAGTGAAGGACCTGTTTAACAAGAAGTTTAAATCTTTTAAGAAAGAAATTAAAGAAGACACCAAAAAATGTAAAGATCTCCCATGCTCTTGGATAGGTAGAATTAACATAGTAAAAATGGCAATCTTACCAAAAGCAATCTACAGATTCAATGCAATGCCCAGCAAAATTCTTCACAGACCTCAAAAGAACCACGCTCAACTTCATATGGAAAAACAAAAAATCCAGAATGGCCAAAACAGTCATATACAATAATTTCTGGAGGAATCACCATCCCTAACTTCAAACTCTACTACAGGGCTACAGTACTGAAAACAAGCTGGTATTGGCATAACAACAGACATGTGGACCAATGAAATTGAATCGAAGACCCTGACATTAATCCGCACACCTATGAACATCTGATTTTTGACAAAGAAACTAATATTATTCAATGGAAAAAGGAAAGCATCTTCAATAAATGGTGCTGGCATAACTGGATGTCAACATGTAGAAGATTGCAAATAGATCCATATCTATTGCCATGCAAAAAACTGAAGTCTAAGTTGATGAAAGACCTCAACATAAATCCAGTTACATTGAACTTGACAGAAGAGAAAGTGGGAAGTAGCCTTGAATGCACTGGAACAAGAGACCACTTCCTAAATATAACAGCAGTAGCACAGACACTGAGAGCAATCAATAAGTGAATCAATAACTGAAAAGCTTCTGTAAGGCAAGACAATTTTGTCAATAAGACAAAATGACAACCTACAGAATGGGAAAAGATCTTTATGAGCCCCACATATAAATATATAAATAACTCAAGAAACTAGACATCAAAATACAAAATCATCAAATTAAAAATGGGGTACAGACCTAAACAGAGAATTCTCAACAGAAGAATCTCAAATGGCCAAAGGACATTTAAGGAACTGCTCAACATCCTTAATCAACAGGGAAATGCAAATCAAAACAATTGAGATACCTAATCTTAGACCTGTCAGAATGACTAAGATAAAAAATACTGAGGACCACTTATGTTGAGGAGGATGTGGAGTAAGGGGAACACTCTTCCACTGCTGGTGGTAGTCCAAGTTTTTACAGCCGCTTTGGAAATCAGTTTTGCGGTTTCTCAGAAAATTGGGAATCAACTTACTTCAAGACTCAGTGATACCACTCTTGGGCATATGCCCAAAGGACACAAAATCATACCACAAAGACACTTCCTCAATTATGTTCATAGCAGCACTATTTGTAATGGTCAGAACCTGGAAACAACCTACATGACCCTCAACTGAAGAATGGATAAAGAAAATGTGATATATTTACACAAGGGAGTATTACTCAGCTGTAAAAAAAAGTGACATTATTAAATCTGCAGGCAAATGGATGAAACTAGAAGAAAATCATCCTGAGTGAGGTAACCCAGACCCAGAAAGACAAACATAGTGTGCACTCACTCATAAGTGAGTATTAGACATAAAGCAAAGGATAACCAGACTATAATCCATAGCTCCAGAGAAGCTAGATAATAAGACCCTAAGAGGGTTATGTGATTGCCCTGTGAAGGGGAATTAGATGAGATCTCCTGGGTAAACTAAGGGTGGGGGGTCAGTACAGGGGAGGGGATTGGGGAATGAGAACATGAGGGAAGGGGATGGTTGACTTGGGTGAGGGACAGAGTGGAAGAATAATGAAAGAGACATCTTTGTAGTAATAGGAGTGGTGGGGCTGCGTCCCCAGCACCCCGGCCACCTGCTAGCTTATGCCCGAAATAACAACACACAAACTGTATTCATTTAAACACTGCTTGGCCCATTTCTATCTAGCCTCTTCTCGGCTAACTCTCGCACCTGGACTAGCCCATTTCTTATAGTCTGTGTAGCCCATGAGGTGGCTTACCAGGGAGATTCTAGCCTACGTCCATCCTGGGTCAGAGTTTCATCGCGTGCATCTGGCCGGGCAAGGAGAGCATGGCGTCTCTTAGCTCACTTCCTCTTCCTCCCAGCATTCCGTTCTGTCTACTCCTCCCACCTATGTTTTAACCTATGAGGGCCAGCCAAGCAGTTTCTTTATTTTTTAACCAATGACCTTCCTCCATCACATCTTGATAGAGGGAGCCATTATGGGGTTAGGGAGAAACCCAATGCTAGGGAAATTCCCAGAAACCCACAAGGATGACCCCAGCTAAGACTCCTAGCAATAGTGGAGAGGGAGCCTGAACTGGTCTTCCCCTGTCATCAGATTAGTGACTACCCTAATTGTCATAATAGAGCAAATTTCATTCAGTAACTGATGGAAGCAGATGCACTGATCCACAGCCAAGGACCAGGTCAAGTTCCAGGATTCCAGTTGAAGAGAGGAAGGAGAGAATGTATGAGCAAGGTGGGTGGGTCAAGATCATGACAGGGAAATCTACAGAGACAGATAAACCAAACTCATGGGAACTCACAAACTCTAGACCGACAGCTGTGGACCCTCTGCCTGTGGGAGACAGTTGTGTAGCTTGGTCTGAGGGACCCCTGGCAGTGGGACCAGGTTCTATCCCTGGTGCATGTACCCCTGAGCTGGCTTTTTGGAACCCATTCCTATGATGGGATACCTTGCTCAACCTTGATGCAGGGAGAGCGACTTGGTCCTGCCTCGACTTAATGTGTCAGGCTTTGCTGACTCCCTATTGGAGGCCTTACCCTTCGGCAGAAGTGCATCAGGGGTAATTTAAGGGCGAAGTGGGGAGAACGGGGTGGGAGGTGGAGGTGTGAGAGGGAAAACTGTGGTTGGAATGTAAAATAAAATTAAATAAATAAATAATTTTTAAAAAGTATAAGGCAGGAGCTATGTAGACCATAATTCTCACTATTTTATTTTGCAAATGCCAAAAAAACAGAAAATATTTACTGTGTTCAGAAATTAGGATTTCTGCTTGTTTCCAGAATATGCTTTATTATCACAGCATTGTTTTCATCTTAAAAGTTTTATATATATATATATATATATATATATATTAGTGTCTTGTGTGCATATATGTGTGTGCCTGGTGGGCACTGGAATCTTTGGCACTGGAGTTGCAGATGTGAACTATCGGGTGAGTGTTGAGAATGGAACCTGAGTCCTCTGCAAGATCAGCAAGCACACTAACCACCGAGCCATTCCTGCAGCCCCATGCCCCAAAAGCTACCTGAGAAAGAATAAGAGCATGTGTTCACCTCCGCTCTTTCTAGAGAACCCACTAAAACAGCAGTAAACAGTATGCTAATTTGTCTGTCTGTTTTGGAGACAGGGTCTTACACTGTAGCTTAGACTGTCCTGAAACTTACTTCATAGCCCAGGCTGGCCTCAAAGTCATGATTATTATCCTGTTTCAGCTTCCCAAGAGCTGGGCTTATAGGTAAGAGCCATTAGGCCCAGCTAACAGCTCAACCCCCACCTTTTTAAGAGAACAAAAAAAAATGAAAGGAAAAGCAACGGCATCTTGAAATCTGGAGATCAGAATGAAAGTGGCAAGACTAGACACTGGATGTTGAACAGAGAAACTAAAAACGCAGGATTGTACAACACAAACCCCAAAGGCTTCTGGGATGGAGCTAGGCCAGGTAAAAAGATTCCAAATTTTCACTGATGATAAACAAGCAAGTACATTGCAGTATGCCACACAATGGGACCATTACCAACCCAGAAAATCGAATGACGCACTGATATATACTACAGCATGAAGGGACCTTGAGAACGTTATGCTATGTGAAGGAAGCCAGATGCCAGAGGGATCCATCCCATTTTCTACTAGTCAGCAAGACACACACAGGTTAGCAGTAGCCAGGGTCTGGGGCAATGAGAAATACTGACTACAGTGCAGGGTATCCTTTGGGGAGACAAAAATGTCTTGGCATTAGATGGCTAAACAACATCACAATATGATAAACGCCTTCAAATTGTTGACTCTCAAATAGCCAAATTTGCCAGGCGACAGTTGACAAAGAGCCATGCTAACAGCCTTTAGGAAGCTGAGGCAGAAGTGCAAGAGGCCAGCCTGGTGTGCACAGTGACATGGTGTCTTAAACAAACATACCTCAGTGATTTATAAGGGTTTCAGTTCACTTTTAGAAAACTGACATAACAACAAAAAAACAGTTAAATTTTAGTGGTATCCTGCTGGCAGAAGACAAACTTTCTAGAAAGGACTGACATACACTAAGTGAGTTAAGACTTCAATGTACCTAGAACATCTCTGTAGACACTGAATGCAGACTCCATTCTAACGGTGGGGCATGCAGTTTTTTCCCAGGCCTAGGTCACTTCTCTGGGGCTTTGGATAAATTAGAGAGAAAGACCTACAGATACTGACCCCTGTAGAGAAGTTTCTTTCCCGCCTTGTCCCATAGCCTTTCAGTCCCAAAGAAACACACAGAGGGTTAAATTAATTATAAACTGTTTGGCCTATTAGCTCAGACTTATTATGAACTAGCTCTTACAACTTAAATTAACCCATAATTCTTATCTATGTTTAGCCATATGGCTTGGTACCTTTTCTCAGTGCATTATTTTCATCTTGCTTCCTCTGTGTCTGGGTGACAACTGCAGACTAAACCTTTCTTCTTCCCAGAATTCTCCTGGTCTGATCGTCCCATCTATACTTCCTGCCTGAATACTGGCAAATCAGTGTTTTATTAAACCAGTATGAGTGACAAATTTTCACAGGGCACAAATGCATTATCCCATAGCACTTCCCCTTTTCTCCTTTCAAAACAAGAACTCTGACTCTAATCTCCTTTGGTTAGCTTTCTTCCTGACCATTATAACAACTTGTAACCAACACTCTAAACAAAGACAAGCATCCATAATCCATTTTTTGGGAATGCTGACGTAGATTTTTAGGCTACTTCCTGATGACTGGGTGTGCTGATAATCTTATGGGGACCTAAAGACAATTTAGAATTATGATCAAGTCCTGACCGGAGTATTCTGTGAGCCTGGATGATCTCAGCCAGCAGTCTTGAGGCTGTTCTGGATGTAGAACTCAGAGGAAACTCCAACAGAGGTGCTCTGAAATGCTGGATCATCTGGACCATCTGTTTCCATTGGAGATTTTTCAGGGGGTCTTCCTTGATCAAGCAGTGGGTACCATTTGTAAACAGAGACTGTACTTTCATTTCTCGGCTGCCCAGACCCAAATAATCACAGAAAAACTATATTAATTACAACACTTTGGCCAAGAGGCGTATTTCTAGCTAGCTCTTATATCTTATATTAACCCATATCTATTAATCTGTGTATAGTCATGAGGCTGTGGCTTATTGGTAAGGTTCTGGCATCTTTCTCCTTTGGAGCTACATGGCATCTCCTTGACTCCGCCTACTCTCTCTATCTCTGTTTGGATTTCACACCTGGTTTTACCCTGCTAAGTCATTGGCCAAAACAGCATTATTTATCAACCAATAAAAACAACAAATATACACAAGGACATCCCACATCAGACTCCAAGCACCCCTAAGACATGGACAAACCATCACCCTACAGAGGGCTCCACCCATGGACACAGAACTCTCCATCCAGTACAATATGAAAACACAGGCAAGGGTCAACAGACACCCAGGGAAGCCTCCAACACAAAACACAACACCAGCCTCTCCAAAGAAACAAACACATACATGAAGGAGTGATTCTGGTAGAACAAAAGATGATCCAACATTCACAGCACAGGTAAAGATAAGATACACCTCCAGGAAACTCAGAAGGAAATCATTAAAAAGAGAATAAAGAGAAGGGTATAGGGGTCCTTGAGACCAAGCCAGATTTGGTCATTCACTGAAGTCTCAAAGTCCTCAGCATATAGCAATAGAGGATTTATTACAGGGAAGGATTACAGGCAAAATTGCAGAGGAAAAAGGCATCAGAGTGAAGGCCAGAATAAAGCGGGTGAAGTATCAGAAATGTCACCCAAAGGAGCCACATGGGACCAACTGAATCACCCCAGTCATGAGCTGTGTCTCTTCAGTGACAACATCAAATACTCGACCTAGATTTGCACACTCAGTTGCTTCTATTTCCATTCAAAGCTTCATAAAACACCCATGTGATTTCACTGGCATGGCTATCTGAGACATAAATGTAAACATGCCCATCCCCCCTGCTACACACACACACACACACACAACCTTACTTCCTGGTGCCTCAGCATTCAATTTAGTAACTATTTATTCCTCCATCCAGTTTTTAATCCCTGTTAAAAAGTCTGAATATTCTTACGGCATCATCTTATGCACATGTGCGCACACACAAATCAGATAAACACACAGATATATATATATATATATATATATATATATATATATATATATATATATATATATATATCCACACATTCATTCCTCTTTTTCTGGGTATCCCCAAGTCTTTTGCTTTACTATTTCATATTTAGACTACAACAATGATTTTCCCAAATTGATTATTTACATAGCTAATGATGTCATCTTTCAAATCTCACCGTCATTGTTCCCAGATGAACGTACATAAGTATAAACAACTCTCCTGTATGCCAAGCTGATAATGGTACCTCGGAAATGCAGGTCCTACCTTTCTGCTTATTGCTACCCTCTGATTGTCCTGCAAGTCTTGAGTGCATCTGTGAGTGCACGGTACTTCCTAGAGCCCATGAAAAGATAGCCTTACTGCTGGTCTAACAGTCTCATTCTCTTTAAGAAAGGAGAGTAATTTAACTTAACAGAGTCAAGATTTCAAGCCCCATTACCCTAATGGAAGCTTAGAGAACACTAAAAACAAGACTGATGGATTGCCAACCACAAAATGTTTTGTACTTAGGTTTCAAATCTAATGTCCATTTCTTCGGTACTAAAGTAAATTAGTAGTTGAGATTCTTGGTGGGCCTATTTTAAAACAGAAGCTACATCATCTTGACTCCAGGTAAACAAATACCTGCCACTTACCTCAAAACTACTAACTTCAAGCTCTTCAAACTTTCCTGACAGAGATGTTCCTGCATAGTTAACCAACATGTCCACAGGACCCAGCTTCTCTTGTGCCTGGAAGAACAGTCCAGAACATTACATACTGTTTCAAACATTACATGACAGAATGGAAGAGTCACTGTGTAGAAAAACAAGGTCAATAAATAAAATCCACTGAACCACTGAACCTGCAGAAAGAGTTGCTAGCTCCAAGTCACCAAAATGTAAGAAGTACTCCGAAGTCAAGGACTGAACTGGAATCACCCGAATAGCCTCTTACCTGTTTTATGACATTCTCCACTTGGTTATAGTCTTGAGACACATTGACTGAGATAAAAAGAACCACCTGTTAAAAAAAAAAGGAAAAAGAGGGAAGGGTTCAGGGCCTGCCAGGAGGCTTATCAGTAAGGTTGCTCGCCACCAAGTTTGATGACTTGAGTCCTATTCCTGGGACCCACATGGTGGAAAGGGAGAACTGACACCTTCGAGTTATTCTCTCTCTCTCTCTCTCTCTCTCTCTCTCTCTCTCTCTCTGTGTGTGTGTGTGTGTGTGTGTGTGTGTGTGTGTGTGTGTGTCTGTCTGTCTGTCTGTCTGTCTCTCTCTCTCTCTCTCTCTGTCCCCCTCTCTTGCTCTCACACACAATAAGTGTAAAAAATAATATTGGATACAGTGGTGTCAAAACTTGTGTTTTTTGAGACAGGGACTTATTGACAGAGGCTGCTTGCTTGTTCCCTGTTTCCCGACCCAAAATAACCACATAGAAACTGTATTAATTAAATCAGTGCTTGGCCTATTAGCTCTAGCTTCTTATTGGCTAGCTCTTACATCTGAAATTAATCTATTTCCATTATTTTATATTTTACCATGATGTTTGTGGCCTACCGGCAAGGTTCCATCTAACAGCTCATGTCTTTCTCCTCTGGCAGCTACATGGCTTCTCCCTGACTCTGCCTACTCTCTGCCTATATATCTTTTCCAGCCTGGCTAAATTCTGTTAAGCCATTAGTTGAAAGCAGCTTCTTTATTAACCAATAGCAATAAAACATATTCACAACATATATCACGTCCTCTTTCTGTCTAAATTAAAAGGAAGATTTTAACTTTAACATAGCAAAATTACATATAACAAAACAAGTATCAAGCAAGAATTACAGTTACAATATTTATATCTACTTTATCTTTTAGGATAACTAAGGAAAACTAGAACTGTCTATTCTTCAACTCCATCAAAGACTCCAGAAGAATATAAAATTACCTAAGTTAACAGAAAGTACATTGTAATCAACTTCCAAAACTCCACAATTGACAGAGACATCTTGATGCCTGGACAGTCACCCAAAGTTCTTCTGTATCATTGGAGCATCCATCTTCAGCCTACAGGCCCATAATATCCCAGACTTTTTCATAAAACAGAAAATTTCAAAGACAGTTCCACCTATATTGGCAGTTTGTCAGTCACTTTCTTCTGTGTTCTGCAGAATGTCTTGCAGAATCTTTCATGAAGCAGCAACCCTGACCATTTCACCTTTAGGCAAGTTCAGCAGTCATTTTTCTGTGGGCCCTGCATGTCCAGTTCATAAAAAATAACATCAAGCAGTCCAGGCAAGAGCAGTTTCTTGTCCAAATGGATAACCTACTCCATCTATAAAGAGCCTCTTCAATGCCCATCTTCCTCTTGAAGTTATTGGTATTGCCAGGTGTGGCGGACCTCTCGACCAGCGAGAAAGAATGACCACCACATCAGGATTCCACTCAGAACACACTTTACTGGAGTGCCCTTGATTGATGGGGAGCAGGAAAGGAGGGGGCAGGAAACGAGGGCCAGGAAGGGAAGGGCAGGAAGCTAAGGGGAGAGACAGCATGAAGCGAAGGGGAACAGAGAGAGAGAGAGAGAGACCGAGGTCACTGAGGCAGCTGCTTAAATAGGGAATTGGCACACGGGTCGCCCTGTGATTGGCTGCCACCAACAGCTGACACCAGACCGCATCAGGATAGGCTCAAGGATCCTCATCCACCGAGCATGCGGGAAGCAGGGGACAGGCAGCTCTCAAAGGCATAGCCAAATATGGAGTTGTTTATTTCCAACAAGACAGGATGTCGGCGCCATCTTGTAATGGCGATCCTGTCCGACTCACTACAGTTCCCCCTTATTGCTTGTAAGCAATGAACGCAGGACTAACGTCATCCAATCTGACCCCCACCTCATGATGTGTTGGTCAATCGAGGATGGAAGATATTTTCCATGGACACACCTTCCCCTGTGCAATGGGTACTCGAGGAACCCCGGGGGTGCAAAGGCTGTGTCGCAGGAACCTACATCCGCACACCTACCCAAGTGCAATGGATCAACAGATCCCATGGGGTGCATAGGCTGTGCCACAGGAACCTACATCCGCACATCTACCCAAGTGCAATGGATCAACAGATCCCATGGGGTGCATAGGCTGTGCATGATGGGAGCCCTAAGCATCTCTTAGTGCTGACAACCATATCTGGGGGAAGGAGCCACACTCCAGGGTAGCTAATGCCTGAGAGATTATAACCTTATCCCAATATAGCCTTATCCGTATTGGTCTGGGCTCGAAGGCAGCAAACCAACCACAGGCACAACACACAGCCACCCAGGCAGCTTGCCAAAAAACATGCCCACGCAACTGAAAGCACAGGGATCCTTTCTCTGTAATATTACGTGCTTCTCCTAAAAGGGTAACTTTAGACTTATACATTAAAAATGGTAAATCAAGGTTTCTGTTGGTGGTAAAAATCTGGGAAAAACTGGCATCATGCCGAACAGGCATCGCCTTTGGGAAGGCTGACAGGATTCCCCTTCTGTGCTCCGCCTTCCCCTGGATCCACGTCATCAGGGATGTCAGCAGGAACTTCCTCCAGAGACTCAGCCTCATCCTTAGGAGCTTCCTTGATCATGCGTGTCAGCCAGCTCGGAACCCAAAGCGGAGCCTCTTGGCCCTGTGGAAAAACATATACAGCTCCCCTGGATCTTGCCACCACAAGATCCGGTCCATACCATTTGTTATCCAATACATCTTTTCACATCACATATTTCTTTTGTTCCATAGGGCCAGCTGCATGCTTCTCAGCTGCTGCAGTACCTGACTCATTCAGGTTTTAAAAAATTAAGTGTGAAGAGA
Source organism: Microtus pennsylvanicus (assembly GCF_037038515.1). Lineage (NCBI taxonomy): Eukaryota > Metazoa > Chordata > Mammalia > Rodentia > Cricetidae > Microtus > Microtus pennsylvanicus. Next base: position 128,690,337 of record NC_134579.1, on the reverse strand, counting down.
GCAAGGGAGATTCTTTCCCTGGGGGAAGCAGATTCAGCTATTCCCCCTTTTTGTTTTTGTAGAATTTCTTTAATATTTCTGTTGGCTCTCTCCACAATACCTTGTCCTTGTGGATTGTATGGAAGACCCGTAATGTGGGTCACTTGGAGCTGTGCACAAAAGGCACGAAATCCATGGGAGGTATATGCCGGGCCATTGTCTATCTTCAGGCGTAGGGGTTTTCCCCAGGCAGCCCAGACCTCAAGGCAATGTGTTTTTACATGAGTTACCTTTTCTCCCGCTAGGGGCGTGGCATGAATAATGCCAGAAAAGGTATCCATTGATACATGTAAATATTTTAATTTGCCAAATTTAGGCATATGGGTAACATCCAATTGCCACAACGCGTTAGGTTGCAGCCCTCTAGGATTGACCCCAACATGTAGAAAAATGAAAATAGATCTACATCTATCTTTATGTACAAAACTTAAGTTTAAATGAGCCAAAGGCCTCAGCATATAAAAATTATGTTGAATCTCACAGAGAAAAATTTTTGAAGCACACTTGGCCACATCTCAAACACAGCCTCAGTGGCATAAACATTTGGAGAAACCATAAATCTCCTGAACTGAGAAGCTTTTGTATAACAAGGCTATATAGTGGGAAAAGATCCTTACTTATCATAAATCCATTCCAAAAATATATGAAGAACTTAGGAAATTAGTTATTAAAAATTAATCCAATAAAATATTTGTTACAGACCTAAACTGAAAACTCTCAGACAAACTTAAAAAATGACTGAGACACTTAAAAAATGTTTCCTTTAGCCCTGAGAGAAATGCAAACCAAACTCTGAGATTTTACCTTATCCTTGTAGAAATTACCAAGATTAAAAATTACTGCTAACAACTTATGCCTAAGAAAATGTGGGTAAAGAGAAAACTTTATTGCTGGAAGTGTAAACCGACATAGCCATCTTTGGATCACACATCATATTGAAAAACCTGAACAAACCCGACTCTCCCAGCAGGAAGAGAAGAACCAAAAATCCAGGGCCAGAATGTTCAGCGACCCTGCACCAGTAACTAGCTGAAGACAAAACCAGACTGCAATCCTGATAATCCCAAGAAACAGTGAGCCTTCCCATTGCAATTATCACTGTTTTAGGAACTAGTGGATTACGACCTTGGGAGTGGTCCCAAGGCAGGGAGCAGTCCTCCAGAGACCACCACTGGATTTTTGGAATTTATGACCCTCCTGGACCACTGGGCTGTGACCCCTTTCCTCAAAAAATTTTTTCTCCCGGTCACACGGGGTCGAACTCCTCCCCCGCCAACCAAGGCCACATGTGCGACCTCAGCAAGGATGGTCTCCGGGCCCGCGCCATCCCTAGACCCGAGTGAGAGTCTCCCCAGCACTGAGGGACCCTCATTCTGTCTATTTTTTAAAATTAGGCAAATATCTACCTCAAAACTTAGCAATACCCCTTTTGGGCCTAAATACAAAGTTGTTTGAGCATAAGAACATGTGCTCAGCCTTGCTTGGATGTGTGGCTGAGCAGAGCGGCTGGGCTCGACCGTGTAAGCTGGTGAACCTTACCATGGTCCTGCTGCGCTTCTATGCCCTGAGGCTGGGAGTGGCCTAGCGTTCTAGCCTTGTCGGTCCTCAAGGCAGGTCCTGTGTTTGCAGCTTTGCATCTTGGAGCCGCAGCTGTTCACATTCTACAAAATCTGGAGGCCTCGGTAACTCGAACCAGAAGAATATAATTCTCTTCCTTAGCATATCTTGTTTAGAGGCCAGATCTCTACCAAGCCTATCATAGGATGACACATTAAGATTGCCAGAGGCGGCTTTCTCCAGTTCTTCCTCCTCCTGAGGGTCTAACTCCTCCTCAGACCGATCCAGGCCCGCAAATTCCTCGAGCACTGGATAGAGGGGACCTCCCCTCTTCTCATTAGCCTCCCTTTTAGGGAGGATTGTATCAGGATCCTTTTCTTTTACCTTTTTTCTTTTAGGCCTATCCAAGTTTTCTCCCTTTGAATCTGATTCTGAAAAACTGTTCTTATGTTTAATGTGGGCCTTTCGCCCCTCTCTCGGAACGTCCACGTTGTTCCCCGCCCTGAGGTTGTGGCCGGACTTACAGCAGTGCAACCAGAGACAGCAGGCCAGTACAAACACCACAAACACCACAAACATGAGACCAAACACCCAAGAACCAACTCCCGCAAACAGCATACTTGGGGAGACTGAAATCAGCATACTGGGAGAAACTTACCGACGTCGCCACTCTGCGTGTTGAGTTCTGAATCCTCTTCGGCCCTTCGCCTGGCAACCGAAGTTCCCGGGTTTCGGCACCAGCTGTGGCGAACCTCTCGACCGGCGAGAAAGAATGACCACCACATCAAGATTCCATTCAGAACACGCTTTACTGGAGTGCCCTTGATTGATGGGGAGCAGGAAACGAGGGGCAGGAAGGGAAGGGCAGGAAGCTAAGGGGAGAGACAGCATGAAGCGAAGGGGAACAGAGAGAGAGAGAGAGAGAGAGAGAGAGAGAGAGAGAGAGACCGAGGGCACTGAGGCAGCTGCTTAAATAGGGAATTGGCACACGGGTCGCCCTATGATTGGCTGCCACCAACAGCTGACACCAGACCGCATCAGGATAGGCTCAAGGATCCTCATCCACCGAGCATGCGGGAAGCAGGGGACAGGCAGCTCTCAAAGACATAGCCAAATATGGAGTTGTTTATTTCCAACAAGACAGGATGTCGGCGCCATCTTGTAATGGCAATCCTGTCCGGCTCACTACAGCCAGGAGCAGACATGTCTCATTGTCATGAAAAGGCCTAAGCTCTTAAAACATTTTAAATGCCATATTCTGAAGGTCTCTGAAATATCTGAAGAATTCCTATCTATCTGAAATAGATCTCTATATAGCTAGAAAACCTAACATGACTATAAGTTTGACTATTATAGATTATCTATTAACCTATATTTCTTAACTATACATTGTATTTTTAAATGAGCTGGACAAACAAAATACCTTAATCAAGAACAGAAATAAACATCCAAAAATTGACCTAAAATTTGTATCAAAAGACCAAGATCCATACCAATAAAAACCTTTATAGCATATCTCCCCTTTAAATGTAAACGAACACTTATAAGCAATATTTGGGGAATTTGGGCATAGTTCTCTCCAAACTGCTTCCTGCTTTATGTTGGGCAAAGTAATTTTGGGGGGTGTTCACAGTGACCTTTCGGGGGGGGGGGTCTTGGTCCATCACACCACATTAGCCTGGAGGAAATCCATAGGTTCTCATCCTCTGTGGAAACAAAAGAAGAACCTCTTTTCCAAAACAACAAATCCTTGGACTCAAATTTTGAAATCAAGATACATTTAAAGTATATATGTTGGTTTACCTTAGCAGTCCATACAATGAAATGTCTCTCTGTACTTAGCTCCTTCCCAGTCAAAAAATTCAAAGAAAGCACAATAATATACATAACCCAGAATCTTTGCATATATTCCATTTTAGGTGGCTTATTTTTCTTACTCTATTACTTTTTTTAAAAGTTTAATATTTATTTTATTATCTTTACTCCTTTAACCTATGGCTGTTTGTACTCTTTTATAACTGTCTTGTCTCTTTTTCCTCTTTCTCAAGCCTAGGTACATTTATCCAACACTTTGGCCTATTTAGAGGTCTTTTCCATCTATATTTGTCTTTATTGTGTGTCTGCAATCCTTTTCTGATTAGGACCACTTCTTAAAGTGCAAAGCAGCATGGTTAGGACTAAGGTCGCTTGAACTTTTGGCTCCACCCACTCCAACATGGCAGTGGCATGTTCCCTGTCTCTGAGAGCCATGAACATTGCCCCATTTTCAAGCACACAGTGGGTCTCTGTTACCATTAAGCAAATTGTAGCATTCTACTCACAAACCCCATTAAAATGCTCTGAGAGTTCAAGGACTGACTGGTCTACAGAGTTATTTCAGGTCAGAGATACAGAGAACCTGTCTCAAAAAGCAAAAAGTTAAAAGTAAAAATAAACGAAATAGAGGTTAAAACAAAGCTGTATAAAGATGGAAAATAGACAGAGAATTTTGATACTGTATGCTATTATGCTCTGTTTGAATTGTTTGAATGCTGAGGAAAGAGCAACAGCTGCTAAAAGATATTTATTTATAAATGCTGCTGAACTAATCCAACATAGATATTTTGAAAATGCCTTGACTTTGAAATTTGGATCTAAGGACATGATGCTTTGGAAAGGAGTTTCTTATTTTGTTTTCACAGAGGATGAGACCCTGTTCATTTCTTCTATTCCAACATGGTATGATGGACCACGTCCTCCTGAAGAGTTGCTGTGAACATCTTCAGAAAATTGCTTCGCTCAACTGCCAACTGAGATGAAACTAGCACACAGGTTATACCATGAAAGACCTAATTAACGACGCCCCATTCAGCAGGAAGCAGTTTGGAGAGAAAAAACTGCGCCCATGTTCCCAAATATGGTTTATAAACGTTCTTTTACATTTAAAGGGGGATATGATATAGATATGAATAATTTGCATTAGCATAGATTTTGCTTTATTGACAGAGATTTAAGGTCAATTTTGTTATATGTATATGTATTTCTGATCTTGATTAAGGTATTGTGATTGTGTAGGTCATTAAAAATGTAATGTATAATTAAGAAATATAGGTTAATGGATAATCATCAGTAATAGTCAAGCTTGTAGTCATGTTAGTTAGATTTTTTAGATATATAGAGATACATTTCAGTTAGATAGACATTCTTCATATCTTTCAAAGACTGCAGAATATGGCATTTAATGTTTTAATAACTTAGGACTTTTCATGACAATGAGACACTCTGCTCCTGGCAGCACCAATCTACTTCAAGAAGAAGATGGGAATCGAAGAGGCACCTTATGGAGTTTGATAGCCATTTGGGCAAGAAACTGTTCTTGCCTGGACTGTTGCATAAACTGGACACAGAGAACCCACAGAGAGAGGACTACTGAACTTGCCTAAAGGTGAGATGATCTTTCGGGGTTCCTGGTTCACGAAAGAGTCTGCGAGACATTCTGCAGGACACAACAGATAGTGACTGAACTGATTTTGAAATGTTCTGCTTCATGGAAATGTCTCTGGATACCATGGGCCTGTAGGCCGAAGATGGAGAAACTTTGGATGACTGTCCAGGCAGTGAGATGTCTCTGTCATTTCTAGAGTTTGAAAGTTGCTTTGTTCTTGTTTGCTTAGGTAATATTGTATCTTTCTGGAGTCTTTGATGGAGTTAAGAATAGTTAGTTATAGTTATAGTTTTCCTTAGTTATGATAAAGATTATTGTAATTCTTACTTGATAACTGTTTTGTTATATGTAATTATGCTATGTTAAAGTTAAAGCCTTCCTTTGTTTTTGTTTAAACAGAAAAAGGGGAAATGATGGAGGAAGGTCATTGGTTAAAAAAATAAAGAAACTGCTTGGCTGGCCCTCATAGGTTAGAACACAGGTGGGTGAAGAAAACAGAACAGAATGCTGGGAGGAAGAGGAAGTGAGCTCAGACTCCACAGCTCTCCTCTCAGGGGCAGACGCCTCAGAGAGACGCCATGCTCCCGGCTCCTGGGCAGACACACACGATGAAGCTCCGACCCAGGATGGACGTAGGCTAGAATCTTCCCGGTAAGTGCACCTAGCTGTGCTACATGGAATATTAGAAATGGGCTAGTCCAGGTGCGAGAGTTAGCCTAGAAGAGACTAGATAGAAATGGGCCAAGCAGTGTTTAAATGAATACAGTTTGTGTGTTGTTATTTCGGGGCATAAGCTAGCCAGTGGCGGGAGCTGGGTGGCAGAATGCAGCCCCACAGCTCCCACTACACCACAGGAGGAGAAAGATGCCCATGCGCTGGTAACAATAACCCATGGGCCTCATGGTAAAATATAAAATAATAGAAATGGGTTAATTTAAGATGTAATAGCTAACTAAAATATGCTTTAGCTATTGGTCAAATAATATTGCAGTTAATATAGTTTCTGTGTGATTATTTTGGATCTGGTCAGCTAGGGAAATGAAAAAGCAGCCTCTGTCTACAATCTGTAGGATGGCAAGTCTTCTGAGCATATGCCAAAGAGTTGTATAGTTGACTCATACAACATATTTTTAGAAATATTTTTGAGGATTTCCCATAATTATTTCCAGAATGACTTCACAAACATGCATTTCTACCAACATTGAATGAGGGTCTTCTTCCTGTACACCCTCATGTGAATTTGTTGTCCACTGTGTTGTTGATCATAGCTATTCTAACTGGAGTAAAATGACACCTTCAAGTTGTTTTATTTTGAATTTCCCTGTTTGCTGAGGATGATAAACACTTTTTGGAGATTTTTAAAACCATGTTCAGATTCCTAACCTATTTCTTTTAATTGTATAGTTTATTTTGAATTGGATCATTTATTATTTCACTGACTTCATATTTTTTGAGTTCTTTGTATCTTCTAAATATTGGTTCTCCTTCAGATGTTTACCTGGTAAAGATTCTATCAGATTCTGTAGGTTTTCACTTCACTCAAACAATTATTTCCTTGGCTGTATAGAAGGGTTTTATCTTTACAACATACCACACTTGTCAATTCTCTCCTTAATTCCTTGGTAGATAAAGTCCTGTTCAGAAAATTCTTTTCTCTACCTATATCTTGTAGAGAAAACCCATATTTTCTTCTAGCAGTTTTAGTGTTTCAGGTTTAAAATTGAGGTTTTTTATTCACTTGCATCTAATTTTGGGGTACGGTAAGAGATATAGATCTAATTTTAGTTTTATGAATGTGGATATCCAGATTTCCAGGCACCATTTGTTTAAAATGCTGTTTTTTGCCTCTTTGTCAGATACGAAAAGACATACTTGGTTCTTATATTTTGTTCAATTAGTAAACATGTTTGTTTTTGTGATGGTGCCATATTGGTTTTATTATTGTTATAACATATCTTGAAGTCTGAAATGGAAATCCCTCCAGTATTACTTTTTTTTTACTGTAATGATTTTTTTTTGATGACAACTTATGCTGGAGAGGTTGTCAGGTAAAGGGAACACTCCCCCATTTCTGGTGGGAATGCAAGCTGTTACAGCCCCTTTGGATGTCAGTGTGGTGATTTCTCAGAAAATTAGGAAACAACCTTCCTCAAGACCCAGTAATATCACTTTTGGGTATATATCCAAAGGATGCTCAATCGTGCCACAAAGACATGAACAGCATTGTTTGTCATAGCCAGAAACTGGAAACAACCTAAATGCTCCTTAACTGAAAAATGGATAAGGAAAATGTGGTACATTTACACAATGAAGTACTACACAGCAGAAAAAATAATGCAGGCAAATGGATGGAGCTAGAATAGAAAACATCATTTTGAGTGAGGTAACCCAGATCCAGAAAGACAATTATCATATGTACTCACTCATGGGTGAATTTTAAACATAAAGCAAGAAAACCAGCCCACAAATCACAATCCCAGAGAACCTAGACAACAATAAGGACACTAAGAGAGACATACATAGATCTAATCTACATGGGAAGTATAAAAAGACAAGATCTCCTAAGTAAATTGGGAGCATGGGGACCTTGCTAGAGGGTTGAAGGGGAGGGGAAAAATAGGGACGGGAGCAGAGAAAAATGTAGAGCTCAATAAAAATAATAAAAAAAATCACCACAGTATTATTCTTTTTAAAAATGATTTATATATATATACTTTATGGGTATTGGTGTTTTGCCTGCATGTATGTCTGTATGAGGGTGTCAGGTCTACTAGAACTGGAATTACAGACAGCTGTGAGCTGCCGTGTGGTTGGTGAGAATCAAACCCAGGTCTTCTGGAAGAGCAGACAGTACTCTTAATCTCTGAGCCATCTGTACAGCACCTCCAGTTTTATTATTTTTGCTCAGAATTGCTTTGGCAGTCCAGGATTTTTTCTGGTTCCCTATGATTTCTTTCTACTGTTGTGAAGAATAAGATGGGGATTTTGATTGAGATTGAATTGATTCTGTAAATTGATTTTGGTAGGACGGTCATTTCACAATATCAGTGCTGTATATCCATGAACATGAAATACATGAACATGACGCCCAGACGTGTGGCTAACTGAGTCCACAGAAAGCCTGAGAAAGCTTGGAAAAGAATAGAGTAAAGCATGTTTCTTATGGCAATTTCTTGGGTCTGCTCTGCTTGCTAGAGGCAAGCAAGTGCTCTCATTTAAGAGAGGCTTCCTGACTCAGCTTTAGCTGCAAAGCCTGCAGCTCATTAAGAGGTCCTGCCACGAAACACTTAAACAGTGTTGATGAAAAGCTGAACACATGCTTTTCGGTTTTCAGCTATAGCAGAAAAAAAGCTGCGCCGTTTAAAAATGCTGGCTTTCTGGGCCATCTTGCCAGGGCAAACTCTGACTGTTTGAGGCAGGAGGGCAGGCAACAGAGAGAGGACTTGAGTGTTGTCTGTTGCAGCTTGTTTGATGGCAAGGACCTTGAAACACTGTAGACTTGTGGCCCTGAATGTGGCTACAGCCAGTACCTCAGCCATGAGGCTGGAAAGCTAAGGAATGGGCTGGATCCAGCCGTCAAAGCCACACCTTTAGTCCTACTGAGATTGCTTGGCAAATTAAAGACTCATGTGGTCAGAAAAAGAGAGATATACAGTAAAGAGAGATTCAAAGACAGAGAAAATTTCTGAATGATTTAAATTGTGTTAAAAATATATGCAGACTAAAAGTTGAAGTTCTTAAAACAAAACAAAAAAAGCAAGAGAGTTGTTGTGTGTGGTAGTACACACCTTTAATCTCAACACTTGGAAGGCAGAGGGAAATTGACCTCTGTGACTTCAAGGTGTGGTAGTACACGCCTTTAATCCCAGTGCCTAAAAGGCAGAGACAAACAGATCTCTGTGAGTTCAAGGTGTAGTAGCAAACACCTTTAATCCCAATGCCTGGGAGGCAGAGACAGGCGGATCTCTGAGAGTTCAAAGACAGCCTGGTCTACAGATATACGCTCAAAAAGCAAAAAGTTAACCCAGGAATGTCACAGCTTAGATTCTTAAGCGCCTAGTGATTTAAAGGCACAAATCAAAAGTGCTCCTGGATAGTAAAAAATTGATTCACAATAGGACAGATTCAGACCACTAAATGAGTCACACTGTTTGATGAATGTACGTAGGCTTGGGAGAGAGAAGAAAAAGAATATAGAAAATAAAGTTAATGTTAAAAAAAAAAGGTAAAGCCTTTAAAAAGACAGAATAAAGTAAAGTGATAGAGTAAAAATAAGCTACGTAAAAATGGAAAATCCACAGAGAGTCTGGATTATGTACATTGTGTTTTCTTTAAAATTTTTGACTGTGAAGGAGCTAAGTACAGAGAGACATTTCATTATATGGGCTGCCAAGTGGAACCAGAACGGATATCATGAGGGTATGATTTCAGAATTTGGATCTAAGGATATGATACTTTGGAAAAGAGATTCTTCTTTTGTTTTCACAGAGGATCAGACCTTGTGGATTGCATTTATCCTGATATGGTATGATAGACCACGCCCTCCTGAAAGGTTGTTGTGAACACCTTCAGAAAATTGCTTTGCTCAACTGCCAATTGAGATGAAACTAGCACACAGGTTATACCATGAAAGACCTAATTAACGACGCCCCCATTCAGCAGGAAGCAGTTTGGAGAGAAAAAACTGCGCCCATATTCCCAAATATGGTTTATAAATGTTCTTTTACATTTAAAGGGGGATATGATATAGATATGAATAATTTGCATTAGTATAGATTTTGCTTTATTGATAGAGATTTAAGGTCAATTTTGTTATATGTATAAGTGTTTCTGATTTTGATTAAGGTATTGTGATTGTGTAGTTCATTTAAATATGTACTGTATAATTAAGAAATATAGATTGTTAATAAATAATCATCGATAATAGTAAAGCTTGTAGTCATGTTAGATTTTCTAGATATATAGAGATATATTTTAGATAGACATTCTTCATGTCTTTCAAATATTACAGAATAGGACATTTAATGTTTTAATAACTGAGGACTTTTCATGATAATGAGACACTCTGCTCCTGGCAGCACCAATGTACTTCAAGAGGAAGATGGGCATCAAAGAGGCACCTTATGGAGTTTGATAGCCATTTGGGCAAGAAACTGTTCTTGCCTGGACTATTGCATAAACTGGACACAGAGAACCCGCAGAGAGAGGACTACTGAACTTGCCTAAGGTGAGATGATCTTTCGGGGTTCCTGATTCATGAAAGAGTCTGCGAGACATTCTGCAGGACACAACAGATAGTGACTGAACTGACTTTGAAATGTTCTGCTTCATGGAAATGTCTGCTGGATACCATGGGCCTGAAGGCTGAAGATGGATGCCGCAACGGTACAGAGGAACTTTGAGTGACTGTACAGGCAGCGAGATGTCTCTGTCATTTCTCAAGTTTTAAAAGTTGCTTTTTTTCTTGTTTGCTTAGGTAATATTGTATCTTTCCGGATTCTTTGATGAAGTTAAGAATAGTTAGTTATAGTTATAGTTTTCCTTAGTTATGATAAAGATTATTGTAACTTTTACTTGATAACTGTTTTGTTATATGTAATTTTGCTATGTTAAAGTTAAAGCCTTTTTTTTTTTTGTTTAAACAGAAAAAGGGGAAATGATGGAGGAAGGTCATTGGTTAAATAAAAAGAAACTGCTTGGTCCTCATTGGTTAGAAGATAGGTGGGAGGAGTAAACAGAACAGAACCCTGGGAGGAAGAGGAAGTGAGAGCAGACTCAACAGCTCTCCTCTCGGGAGCAGACGCCTCAGAAGAGAGGCCATGCTCCGCTCTCCCAGGCAGACGCACACGATGAAGCAAGCTGCCAGGTCAGACATGCTGAATCTTTCCTGGTAAGACTGGAGCTACACAGATTATTAGAGATGGGTTGATCAGGATATCAGAATTAGCCAGTAAGGGCTAGAGCAGAATGGGCCAAGCAGTGATTAAAAGAATACAGTGTCCATGTAATTATTTCGGGTAAAGCTAGCTGTGCAGGCAGCCGGGGTGTTGGGGACGCAGCCCCGCCACTCTTATTACTACTATCTATTTTCTCGATTGCTTCTTCCGAAATTTGAAGCATTAATTGTAGAGGTCTTTTACCTCCTTGTTTATGTTTATTCCAAGATATTTTATTGTCTTTGATGCTGTTGTAAATCAGGGTGTGTCCTTTATCTCTTTCTATGTATGTGTGTTGTGATGTATAGAAAGCCTTTTTATAAACTGATTGTGTACCATCCATGTTGCTGAAACTATAGATTATTCCTAGCAGTTTTCTGCTGGAATTTTGGGATTTCTGTACAATATTGTATTATCTGCAAAGAAGGATAAGTTGACTTCTTGTTTGTAGACCTGCAATTTCCTTCTCCTGCCTTATTGTTGTGGCTAATGTTTCTGGCAATCTAGTGTGAGGATAATTGGCAGGCCTGTGTCATCCTGATTTTAATGACATTGCTTTTTCTCCATTTAGGACAACGTGACTGTGGGTTTGTCATATACAGCCTTTATTATGTTGAGGAGCACTGTTACAGGAGTTAGTTGCTTGTTCGTCCAGCCACCCAGTTAGCTTACCCCCAAAATAACAGCACAGAAATTGTATAATTAAAACACTGCTTGGCCAATTAGCTCTAGCTTCTTATTGACTAACTCTTACATTAAATTGACCCATTTCATTAATCTGTATATTGCCATGTGGCAGTGGCTTACCAGGAAAGGTTCTAACCAGCATCTGTGTCGGAGGGATGATCCATGGTGGTGGCTCCTTCTCCACTTCCCTTCTCCCAGCATTCTGCCTAGCTTTCCCTGCCTACCTAAGTTCTGCCCTATCAAGGCCAAAGCAGTTTCTTTATTCATTAACCAATGAAAGAACAGATAAACAGAAGGACCTCCTACTCCAGAGCACAACTTCCACTTCTACTTCTCTGGGAGTTTTTATCATGAAGCATGTCAGATTTTTTTCAAAGGCAGTTTTTACATCTCTTGTCATAATCATATGCTTTTCTCAAGTTATTTGTTTGATTTACTGTATTTATTGACTTATGTATATTGAATCAACACTGCATTTCTAGGATTAAGCCAACTTTAGCTTTTGTAATATGTGTTTTTATTCAGTGTGCTAATATCTTACTGGGGCTTTTTGTATCTATGTTTGTAAGGAGTATCTGTCTATATTTTTGCTGTATATTTACCTGGCTTGGATATTAGAAAAATACTGGCTTTAAAGAAAGAGTTTGGGAGTCCTCCTTTAGTTATTGTTGTTGTTTCTAGACAGGGTTTCTCTGTGTAACTGCCCCAACTGTCCTAGAACTTGCTCTTTAAACCACACTGGCCTTGAACTCACAGAGATCTTTCAGTCTCTGCTTCCCAAGTGGTGGGATTAAAGGTATGCACCAATACCACCTGGCTTTAATTTGTATTTTTAAGAAGAAAACCATTATTTTGTTGCTAGGACACTGAGGTATCTCCAAGTCTGATGGTTTGCTGATAGAAGAGCGGACACTGGAATCCTTTTTAAAAAGCCAGCCTTCTCCATCCCCATCCATGAAGCTTTAATTGGCTGTTCCCAAGCTCAATGTTTCCTTAAGCTGGATTTGGAGTTTCCATGCAAAGATATGTTACTAAATATCCAAAGCAAGGCATTTTATTCACATGTATTCTAGCTAGAAACACAAAAAAAGCAAAAGCACAAATATTTTAATTACTAGCATAGGACATTTTAGTATACATATTATGAGGAATATTATGTAAAATTTATACTTATAAAGGGATTTTGTTTTGCTAAGTTCATAATACATGTTAGGAGGAATATGTGATTGATTTAATTTTCCTAACTTTTATAGGAACACGATTAAGGAAATAGTCTATTGTAGTGAGCTGCGTGGAGTCACACCTGATGGAGGTGTAAAATCAACTCCTGAGATGGCTAAGACCTGACTTATGCTATGATCACGCAATGATTATCAGCTGCCTGCATATGCGTTGACCTATGGGCAATGCCCACCTGGCAATCCGGGATTGGCAGCCCATGCCTACTTAAGGGCTGGGAGAGGTTTGCCCAAGGAGAGAGGGAGAAAGAGAGAGGAGAGAGGGGGGGGAAAGAGAGAGAGATACAATTGTTAAAAAGGTCCTGAATAAACTGCTAGCAAGAAGAGTTCCAGTGGTCGTGTCATCCTTGCGAGACGAGGGTGGCCGTGACAGTCTATTTCCTTATATCATCAGTGGCCTTCAGGTATGTGAGGGTCTTAAAATGGAAGTAAATATTTTTGACATTTATTTTTAAAAATTTAATGAAAAGGGACCTTCAAAAAACAAGAGAGAACAAAATAAAAGAATTTTTGCATCAATGTGTTGCTAATTAGTTCATGCATCCACATTTAATGTAATCTAATCTATCTTGCAAGTTTAGTTAAGACTAAGCAGAAGTACAATGGAATAACCTTTGTTCAAATCTAAATAGTTACATATTGGTTTTTGTCTGATTATAAATGTGAAAATAGGAAAGAATACAATTTTAAATTTTGTAATTATAAGCTAAATGTTATATAAATGCTTTATACACCCCAAATTACTCAATTACAGAAATATTTTATTATTTAATTAGATTTATTTGATACATGATTACAAAGATTTATGCAATGTAATCATTTTCTTTAAAATTAATTTTGTATGTGTATGGTGTTCTTATTTGTACAGATGTGTGAGTATATATGTATGTGTATCCACATCTCAACATTGGGTATCTTCTTCAATGTCTTGTCATCTTATTGTTTTGTAAATAGGGTCTCTCATTATATATGTCATTCACTCAGGCTATGCTGACTGGCCAATGATTTCCCAAGATTCTTCTGTCTCCATATGCCTAGGAATGAGATTACAGGAGCTGCACTCCCCTGTACCCTACTTTTGCATAGATGCTGTGGATGGAACTGGGGAGTTCAAGCATGAGTGGCAGGTGTTTTACTACTAAACTATTTTGCCAACTCCCAAGTTAACAATATTTTAATTGTATTGGTAGGTTTTAAAAAGCATACTTTAAAGTTGAGTTGATTCATTTTTGTAATTTAGGAAAATAATCATCTTATATGTTTTTTGAGACTATGCAAGAAAAAGTCTGGGACAATTAAGAGTTGAATTAATCATTCAATATTTATGAAATTGAATTCTTACTCATGTATCTGTTCTGTATGCAGGATCCATGTGTGAACCCGTGCATATGTAATCATGTATTTACCGGTGAAATTGTGTTTTAAAGGGAATATGTTATTCATGCTTTCACTTATTTGTTGCTAAAGTTAAACTTATTTGGACTAATTGATTTCATTTATTCTGAGAAATTTGTAAAAAGTCATTATAAATTCTGAGCATTTAAAGGGTTTACACTGAGAAGCTTATGACTTTAATTTAGATTTGTTGTTCTAGCTTAGAGTGCTCAACTGACATCCCTGCTGTAGGAAGTGTGGAGGGGCTTGGTGCAGATTTTAATCACTGCTTTTATTGTGTGAAAACTGAACATTTTCTTAAGACTCTAAAGCAGCACTGTTCTTTCTGTCACAGGACAGTTTAGCTCTAAATAAGAATTTTTGGGGGCATCTGAGCATTGACTTTGATATTCTGTCACTATGGAGGCAGCACCTTCACTCTGTTTGTTTGTTTTAGAATATTTGAAATTATGCTGATCTTTCTGGACATATTTCTTGTGGCTATAGATCTACATCTTAATAAAAACATATTTTCTATTCCTCTGGAATATAGTTCAGTTTCTTTTGCTATTGCTTTGTTTTCCCTTGTGGATGTTCTTCTTCGAGTATATATAGAAGGGTAAGTGTGATTCTACTTATTTTTTTGAAGCATAAAGCCAATTTTTGCAGTGATATAAGAAGTATCCTGTAAGAATTGTCATGTCAGCTCAACAAAATGGGTTCTCCATCAAAGTGATTCTCCTCATAGGTTTGTTCCACAGAAAAGCAATAAGCTAAAGTCAGTTTTCTGTGGAGCAGCTTTGCCAGTGCTGTCGTTGCACCTCTGTTCTACAACAATGCGCTGCAGATGATTTTCTCAATTGTGTCTCTACATTCATGAATAAAAGGAACATGTGCTTTTGTCCCCGGCTCCTGGGCTACCAGCCGTCCCTGTTTAGGTGCTAAGGAGCTCCATCTGGACGGGTGAGTGTGTGCTATCCAGGAGCGGATTGTCCCGGAAGAGAGCACAAACCCTCCTCCCCCAGCTCCTTCTGCAGGGCCGTCTTTCTTACACATGACCCCCCCCCCCCCCAAGCCTGCGTGATCTGCAAGGTCCTCTGCTCAGGAAGTTTTCTGCTCCTACACTAAAGCTACCCACCCAGAGAGGTGAGTGCCTGCCTACCAGGCGGGCCTCAATGACCTCTAAAGGTTGCACGGACACCTTTTTTGATCCCGCCCTGCCCTCCAAGTTCTCCCGTTTGTCCACGGGTCATTGGATTACCAGGCCTCCGTGTTTCGGTGCTGACGAGTTTCATCTGGACGGGAATGGTTCCTGCTTCTACACTGAGGGGATACACCCAGAGAGTCAGTCACAGCAAAGACTGGACCAAGACACCAGGCCTCTCCTGGCTCCATTTGAAGGAAGAGATGGGAAGGCGCCAATGCAAGAATTCCTCCAACAACCTGAAAGGCAACATGACAACAGGGATCCAGAAACAAGAAGAATTGTACACCCTACTCCAGAAGAATTAGAAGAAATCGACTCAAAAGTGAATTATATGAAATTAATAGAGGACCTTAAACAGGAGGTGAAAAACTGCCATAAACAATTAGAGATTACAAACAAAAAGGTAGAGGAAGTGAATAAATCGCTCAAAGATACCCAAGAAAACCAAGAGAAACAAGAAAAGGCAATCAAACAGGTAAGGAAAACGGTTCAAGACTTGAAGAATGAAATGGAAGTAATGAAGAAAACACAAACCGAGGGAAGGATGGAGATGGAAAATCTGGGTAAACGAACAGGAACTACAGAGACAAGTACTACCAACAGATTACAAGAGATAGAAGAAAGAATGTCAGACACTGAAGATACCATAGAGAAAATAAACACACTGATCAAAGAAAACAGCAAAACCAACAAATTCTCATCACAAAACATTAGGAAATCTGGGACACAATAAAAAAACCAAACCTAAGGATTATAGGGGTAGAAGAAGGAGCAGTACAGCTAACGGTCCAGAAAATATATTTAATAAAATTATAGAAGAAAACTTCCCCAACCTAAAGAAAGATATTCCTTTGAAGGTTCAAGAAGCATACAGAACACTGAATAGACTGGACCGAAAAAAAAACATCTCCTTGCCATATAATAATCAAAACACAAAACATACAGAATAAAGAAAGAATATTAAGAGCTGCAAAGGAAAAAGGCCAAGTTACTTATAAAGGTAAACCTATCAGACTTACACCTGACTTTTCTATGAAAACCATGAAAGCCAGAAGGTCCTGGAGAGATGTACTGCAGAAACTAAGAGACCATGGATGCAAGCCCAGACTACTATACCCAGACAAGCTTTCATTCACTATAAATGGAGAAAACAAAATTTTCCAGGATAAAAACAAATTTAAACAATACGTAGCCACAAATCCAGCCTTACAGAAAGTAATAGAAGGAAAATCACAACCCAAGGAACCCAACAATGCCCACAATAACTCAGACATCTAATGACCCTTCACCAGCACAACTCGAAGAAGGGAAACACACAAATTCTATTACCAAAAAAAAGAAAAAATGACCGGAGTTAGCAACCACTGGTCATTAATATCACTTAATATCAATGTACTCAACTCACCTATAAAGAGGCACAGGCTAAGAGATTGGATACAAAAACAGGATCCAACATTCTGCTGTTTACAAGAAACACACCTCAACCACAAAGACAGACATCTACTCAAAGTAAAGGGCTGGGAAAAGGTTTATCAAGCAAATGGTCCTAAGAAACAAGCAGGTGTGGCCATACTAATTTCTAACAAAGTTGACTTCAAACTAAAATCAATCAGAAGAGATGGAGAGGGACATTTTTTACTCATAACAGGAACAATTCATCAGGACAAAGTCTCAATCCTGAATATCTATGCCCCTAATATAAAACCACCCACTTACTAAAACTCAAGGCAGACATCAAACCACCCACACTAATAGTAGGAAATTTCAACACTCCTCTCTCACCAATGGACAGGTCAATCAGACAGAAACCTAACAGAGAAATAGGAGGATTAAGGGAGGTAATGAAGCAAATGGATTTAACAGACATCTATAGAACACTCCACCCAAATAGGAAATATACCTTCTTCTCTGCAGCTCATGGAACCTTCTCGAAAATTGACTACATACTTAGTAACAAAGCTAACTTTCAGAGCACAAGTTATTTGACTCATTCCATGAGGAATTCTGTCTTCAGCCCTATCAGAAGTGCCAGGAAGAAGTAAGTGGATTACCCTACCCTCTCCTGAGATTCTAACCACTTACTGGCTCCTGGTCCCCACTCTGTCACCTGCATATAATTATGTTCCAAGCACAAGTGTCTTCTGGGTGTGTAGGCTGGCTGGAACTGAGACTGGCCAATAAATTTTGAGAGTTACCACCTATGATGGGGTAGAGGTGGCCAAGCTGTTCATGCTTTTGTATGTAACTGCAATAAACTTGCTAATTCACCAAAATAAGAAGAGTCCTGTCTTAATCTGTTTAAAAGGCATTATCAAAACTACTGAAGTAGTGGAAACATACATCAATATAGAGTTTTCAAGTGGTAAAGCATCTATCCCCCCTCTCATCTATCATGTCTCTATCATCTGTTTATTATCTATCTATCATCTGTCTATCTATGTATCTATCTCTATCTATCTATCTATCTATCTGTCAAGATAGCAATTCATAATTGATAACAGACAGAAGTAAACAACTGAGCAAGAGACATGAACTTCCTTCTCCTTCGTAGGTAGAGTATAGACAATATGCATTGCTGATGAGCAGATGAAGCTGAATAAGGAGTATAGAGAAACTGGGAATGTGAAAGTGTATAAAAGAAACTTATATAAGGAGAGGGTTCCATTATTTCAAACTCATGATCTGGTTTTGTATGAATCCTGGTGTTTCAATGAACAAATATACAATCATATATCCCATCTTTCTGCTCCAGGAGACAACATTACTTTTCTGATTTACTGAACACCCCAGATGCCATCGTTATTGGTGTGACTCTGCTCATAGCCATCGGCATCATGTTTTATGAGAAGAAGTTTCTTAGAGATGTCCCAATGTATGAAACATATTATTTACCTCTCAAAACTACTACTTTTATGTTTTTTGAGTTGTTTGCTTCCTTTGATTTGTTGCATTTCCCATGGTTTTATTTACTATTTTGACTGAACTCTCTCTTGACTGTTTTAGATAAGTCGTCTACAAATAAGTGTTCATATAAATTTCCATGTACTTTGAAATTAAAACATGTTGGTATTTAGGAGTCTGTTGTGGATATACACACCAACAATCTTTAACTGAATAAAAAATACAAAGGGGAAAACTAGACTTGACTCCTCTTATATCAACTTTAACTTCAGAATGTAATATATAATTTCATAAATTCCCATTTGTGCTTCAATAACAAACACCTTAGATATAAAGTACTACAGTCCCAGGATTTCCCTGTAACCAAAAGATTATTTAACATGTATATAATTTGAGTGACTCCAGTTAATATCTCTAAAGTATAACAAGCATAGCAAGAAACCAGGAGGTAATGTGGGCAGCCACAGACAGGAAGTTTTACAGGGCAGTTGTACTAGGAATGAGACGACTCTGGCAAAGTCTGAATTGGTAGGGTCTATTAGGAGGGTTCTCTTCTTTCCCTTCCCTCATCCTCTCCCACTTACCCCCTCTTTTTTACTGTGGCAATGTAGAACAGAAAGATATGTGTGTCTAAAGATCACAGGGGCAGTTTTATTCATTTGTTAAATAACTGGTTTCTTTCTGTACCCCAACATCCTAGGACTTCAATCTAGGATTCAACTAAATGTGTTGTATATTGGAAGTAACCTGAGCAACCTCTTAGTTGACACCTTAAAGTCAATGAATTAGGGGCTCTAGAACCTGTTACCCTATGCTTTATTTTTTATCATTTTAAAAAACACTTATTCTTTTTTATCTTATTTGTTTGGGTGTTTTGCATATATATATATATATATATATATATATATATATATATATATATATATATATATATATATATATATATATCTCGATCCCCTGGAACTGGAATTGCAGATGGTTGTGAGATGTCGCCTGGGTGCTGGGAACTAGACCCATGTCCTCTACAAGTGCAAGTGCTCTTAACTGCAGAGCCACCCCTTCACTCCATGCCCCATGCTTTGAAGAACTTTACAGAGCTCTTCATGGTGCCTTGTTCACATAGCTTCAAATTAAATACCCAGTTTTTAGAACAGCAGTTCTATACCTTGGTGTTTTTAATGGTAGGAGAAACGATAGTGAGCTTATTTGGCTAATATTTGAGTCTATTTTCTGATATGTCCTTACCAGCAGTAGAGAATCCTTATTTACCGATATAAATATGACAAGCAGTGTTTTGATGAGCACACAAACATGCACACTCACAGAACAGGGGGAAAAAAAGAAAAATGGTGTTAAACCACAAATTCTGAGTTTATCTTTTCCAAATTTAACATTATTGACATTTTAGGTCAAATAATTCTGGCAAAGGATGTCATTCATGATGAAACATTTATTAGTGCACCTATCACATATCTGCTTAATATAGTAGCAACACACCCACATAATATGACAATCAAAAGTGTCTTCTACATGGGAGTAAAAGAACGCTGCCCTGGCCAAGGACCACTGTTCCAAACTGAAAACAGAAGTAGGAGCATGCCTCAACGTAGAGCAACTTGCCAAGCATGCACAGGGCCGTGGCTTTGGCCCGCAGCACCACCAAAAATGAATGAATAAGTGTTAAACTTAATACATAGTAACCAAATATTCTATTTTTTTCTAGCAAAAAAATGAGCACTTAAATTTTTATGTATAAATTTACTTAGATTGGGAATTGTATTTTGACCTCTGTGGCTTTTTATTCTGATAAGAATTTTGCAACTGGCTCATCAAAAGAGACCTTGAAAAGTTGATCAGGGGCAGATGGCGCAGGCAGACGCTGGGGGGACTGGTGCGGCAGAGGATGATGCGCAGGGGCCGCAGGCAGCAGGGATCGGTGGCGCGCAACACCGAGAGCAGATCGCCCCACTACAATTAAATCAAAGAGGTAGGCCTTTGGTTGGCGAGGTCCCTGGCAAAAGAGGAGCTGCGTCCTGTTCCTGAAGACCCTTCTGAGGAGTGAGAGGGATCGTGGCCCCCGGCAGGAGCCAGGAAACAGAGCGAGGGCATTTTGTAAGAAGAGCCCCTGGCCAACAGGGAAACCTGAACCGGTTTTAAAAGACCCATTAGACAGCATAGATAGGAGGAGATGAACAGGCGCCAAAGCAAAAATTCACCCAATAATCTCAAAAACAACATGAAAACACCAGAACCCAATGATCTTACAACAGAAGGACTTGAACACCCTAACACAGAAGAAGTGGAAAAAACTGACTTTATGAAGGCAATAGAGTCCCTTAAACAACATGTGAAAAACGCCCTTATAGAAATGGATGAGAAGTATAACAAAAAGTTTGAAGAAATGAGTAAATACGTATATGATACCCTGGGAAACCAAGAAAAAAACGATCAAACAGGTAATGGAAACAGTTCAAGAATTAAAAACCAAAATGGAAGCAAGGAAGAAAACACAGAGGACCAGTTGGATAGGGAAAATCTAGGTCAACGAGCAGAGCCTACAGAAACAAGCATAATCAATAGAATACAAGAGATAGAAGAAAGAATCTCAGATTCTGAGGACACCATAGAGAAAATAAACGCACTGATCAAAGAAAACAGCAAAACCAACAAATTCTCATCACAAAACATTCAGGAAATATGGGACACAATAAAAAGACCAAACCTAAGAATAATAGGAATAGAAGAAGGAGAAGAGTCACAGCTCAAAGGCCCAGAAAATATTTTTAACAAAATTATGGAAGAAAACTTTCCCAACATAAAAAAGATATTCCTTTGAATATTCAAGAAGCATACAGAACACCAAACAGACTGGATTAAAGAAAAACATCCCCTCACCATATAATAATACACAGGTTATAATACTAAATACACAGGTTAAAGAAAGAATATTAAGAGCTGCAAAGGAAAAAGGCGAAGTAAACAGATCAGACTTACACCTGACTTCTCTATGGAAACCATGAAAGCCAGAAGGTCCTGGTTAGAGGTACTTCAGAAGCTAAGAGACCATGGATGCAAACCCAAACTACTATACCCAGCCAAGCTATCGTTCATTATCAATGGAGAAAACAAGACATTCCAGGATAAGAACAAATTTAAACAATACGTAGCCACAAATCTAGCCCTACAGAAAGTAATAGAAGGAAAATCGCAACCCAAGGAACCCAACATTGCCAACACTGCCTACAATAACTCAGACATCTAGCGACCCTTCACCAGCACAACTCAAAGAAGGAGACACACAAACTCTACTACCAAAAACAATAAGAATAACCGGAGTAAACAACCACTGGTCATTAATATCACTTAATATTAATGGGCTCAATTCACCTATAAAAAGGCTAAGAGATTGGATACGAAAACAGGATCCAACATTCTGCTGTTTGCAAGAAACACATCTCAACCACAAAGACAGGCACCTACTCAGAGTAAAGGGTTGGGAAAAGGTGTTTTAAGCAAATGGTCCTAAGAAAAAAGCAGGTGTGGCCATACTAATTTCTAACAAAACTGACTTCAAACTAAAATCAATCAGAAGAGATCAAGATGGA
The DNA here is from genome assembly GCF_037038515.1 of Microtus pennsylvanicus. Taxonomy (NCBI): domain Eukaryota; kingdom Metazoa; phylum Chordata; class Mammalia; order Rodentia; family Cricetidae; genus Microtus; species Microtus pennsylvanicus. The sequence continues at coordinate 128,668,369 of NC_134579.1, read as the reverse complement.
CACTTTATACTCATAACAGGAACAATTCATCAGGATGAAGTCTCAATCCTGAATATCTATGCCCCTAATATAAAAGCACCCACTTATGTAAAAAAATATTACTAGAACTCAAGGCAGACATCAAACCACACACACTAGTAGTAGCAGACTTCAATACACCTCTCTCAGCAATGGACAGGTCAATCAGACAGAAACCTAATAGAGAATTAAGAGAATGATTGGAGGTAATGAAGCAAATGGATTTAACAGACATCTACAGAACACTCCACCCAAATAGGAAAGAATATACCTTCTTCTCTGCAGCTCATGGAACCTTCTCGAAAACTGACCACATACTTGGAAACAAAGGAAACCTCCACAGATACAAAAAAATATCAGTGTCCACCTGTGTCTTATCAGATCATCATGGATTAAAGTTAGAAGGCAACAACAATGCTACCCCCAGAAAGCCGACAAACTCATGGAAACTGAACAGTCAACTACTGAACCACACCTGGATCAAGGGAGAAATTAAGAAAGAAATTAAAATCTTCCTTGAATTTAATCAAAATAAAGAGACAACATACTCAAACCTATGGGACACAATGAAAGCAGTGCTAAGAGGAAAGTTCATAGCACTAAGTGCCCACTTAAAGAAAACGGAGAAAGCATACATCGGGGACTTAACAGCACACCTGAAAGCTTTAGAAAAAAAAAGAAGAAGAAGAAGCAGACGTGCCCAGGAGGAGCAGAAGACTGGAAATAATCAAACTGAGGGCGGAAATCAACAAAATAGAAACACAGAAAACAGTCCAAAGAATCAATGAAACAAAAAGTTGGATCTTGGAGATAATCAACAAGATCGACAAACCCCTATCCAAACTAATTAAACAACAGAGAGAGAACACGCAAATAAATAAGATCAGAAATGAAAAGGGGGACATAACCACAGACACAGAGGAAATTCAGAGAATCATTAGATCTTACTACAAAAGCCTGTATGCCACAAAACTGGAAAATACGAAAGAAATGAACAGTTTTTTAGATAAGTACCACATACCAAAGCTAAACCAAGACCAGGTGAACGATCTAAATAGACCTGTTAGTCGCGAAGAACTACAAACTGTTATCAAAAATCTCCCTTCCAAAAAAAGCCCAGGTCCAGATGGTTTCAATGCAGAATTCTACCAGAACTTCCAAGAAGAGCTAATACCTATACTCCTTAATGTATTTCACAATCTAGAAACAGAAGAGTCATTGCCAAATTCCTTTTATGAAGCTACAGTTACCCTGATACCAAAACCATACAAAGACCCAACCAAGAAAGAGAATTACAGACCTATCTTGCTCATGAATATCAAGGCAAAAATTCTCAACAAAATACTGGCAAACCGAATCCAAGAACACATTAGAAAAATTATCCATTATGATCAAGTAGGCTTCATCCCAGAGATGCAGGGCTGGTTCAACATACGCAAATCTATCAATGTAATCCACCATATAAATAAACTGAAAGAAGAAAACCATATGATCATTTCATTAGATGCTGAAAAAGCATTCGACAAAATTCAACACCCCTTTAAGATAAAGGTCTTGGAGAGATTAGGGATACAAGGGTCATACCTAAATATAATAAAAGCTATTTACAGCAAGCCGACAGCTAACATCAAATTAAATGGAGAAAAACTCAAAGCCATCCCACTAAAATCAGGAACTCGACAAGGATGTCCACTCTCTCCATACCTCTTCAATATAGTGCTTGAAGTTCTAGCAATAGCAATAAGACAACATAAGGGGATCAAGGGGATTCGTATTGGAAAGGAAGAAGTTAAGCTTTCGTTATTTGTAGATGATATGATAGTGTACATGAGCGACCCCAAAAACTCCAGCAAAGAACTCCTACAGCTGATAAACACCTTTAGTAGCGTAGCAGGATACAAGATCAATTCCAAAAAATCAGTTGCCCTCCTATACACAAAGGATAAGGAAGCAGAGAGGGTAATCAGAGAAGCATCACCTTTCACGATAGCCACAAATAACATAAAATATCTTTGGGTAACTCTGACCAAGGAAGTGAAAGATCTATATGACAAGAACTTTAAGTCTTTGAAGAAAGAAATTGAAGCGGACACCAGAAAATGGAAGGATCTCCCCTGCTCTTGGATTGGGAGGATCAACATAGTAAAAATGGCAATTCTACCAAAAGCAATCTATAGATTCAATGCAATCCCCATCAAACTCCCATCAAAATTCTTCACAGAGCTGGAGAAGACAATAATCAACTTTATATGGAAAAACAAAAAACCCAGGATAGCCAAAACAATCCTATACAATAAAGGATCATCTGGAGGCATTACCATCCCTGACTTCAAACTCTATTACAGAGCTACAGTATTAACAACAGCTTGGTATTGGCATAAAAACAGAGAAGTCGACCAATGGAATCGAATAGAAGGCCCTGACATTAACCCACAAACATATGAACACCTGATTTTCGATAAAGGAGCTAAAAGTATTCAATGGAAAAAAGAGAGCATCTTCAACAAATTGTGCTGGCAAAACTGGATGTCATCTGTAGAAGAATGAAATTAGATCCATATCTATCGCCATGCACAAAACTCAAGTCCAAATGGATTAAAGACCTCAATATCAGTCTGAACACGCTGAACCTGATAAAAGAGAAAGTGGGAAGTACTCTACAACACATGGGCACAGGAGACCACTTACTACATATAACCCCAGCAGCACAGACATTAAGGGCATCATTGAATAAATGGGACCTCCTGAGACTGAGAGGCTTCTGTAAAGAAAAGGACACTGTCACTAAGACACAAAGGCAACCCACTGACTGGAAGAAGATCTTCACCAACCCTGCAACAGACAAAGGTCTGATCTCCAAAATATATAAAGAACTCAAGAAACTAGACTTTAAAATGCTAGTTAACCCAATTAGAAAATGGGGCACTGAACTGAACAGAGAATTCTCAACAGAAGAAGTTCAAATGGCCAAAAGACACTTAAGGTCATGCTCAACTTCCTTAGCAATCAGGGAAATGCAAATCAAAACAACTTTGAGATACCCATCTTACACCTGTCAGAATGGCTAAAATCAAAAACAACAATGATAGCCTTTGCTGGAGAGGTTGTGGAGGAAGGGGTACACTCATCCATTGCTGGTGGGAATACAAACTTGTGCAACCACTATCGAAAGCAGTGTGGCAGTTTCTCAAGAAATTTGGGATCAACCTACCCCAGGACCCAGCAATACCACTCTTGGGAATATACCCAAGAGATGCCCTATCATACTACAAAAGTATTTGTTCAACTATGTTCATAGCAGCATTATTTGTAATAGCCAGAACCTGGAAACAACCTAGATGCCCTTCCACAGAAGAATGGATGAAGAAAGTGTGGAATATATACACATTAGAGTACTACTCAGTGGTAAAAAACAATGACTTCTTGAATTTTGCATGCAAATGGATAGAAATAGAAAACATTATCCTGAGTGAGGTAACCCAGACCCAAAAAGATGAACATGGGATGTACTCACTCATAATTGGTTTTTAGCCATAAATATAGGACAGTGAGCCTATATTTCGCGATCCTAGAGAAGCTAAATAAGAAGGTGAACACAAAGAAAAACATATAGTTATCCCACTGGATATTGGAAGTAGTCAAGATTGCTGGGCAAAAATTTGGGAACTGGGGGGGGGGAGGTATGGGGGAGCGGGGAGAGAAAAGTGAGAAGGGGAGGATATGGAGAACTTAGGGGAGTGGGATGGTTGGGATATGGGAGCAGGGAAGTATATATCTTAATTAAGGGAGCCATTTTAGGGTTGGCAAGAGCCTTGACTCTAGAGGGGTTCCCAGGTGTTCAGAGAGATGTCCCCAGCTAGGTCCTTGGGCAGCTGAGGAGAGAGAGCCTGAAATGGCCTGATCCTATAGCCGTACTAACGGATATCTTGCATATCACCATAGAACCTTCATCTGGCGATGGATGGAGATAGACACAGAGACCCACAATGGAGCAATGGACTGAGCTCCCAAGGTCCAAATGAGGACCAGGAGGAGGGAGAACATGAGCAAGGAAGTCAAGACCGCAAGGGGGGGGGGCACCCACCCACTGAGACAGTGGGGCTGATCTATTAGGAGCTCACCAAGGCCAGCTGGACTGACTGAAAATGCATGGGATAAAACCGGACTCACTGAATATGGTGGACAACGAGGGCTGCTGATAAGCCAAGGACAATGGCACTGAGTTTTGACCTACTGCATGTACTGGCTTTGTGGGAGCCTAGCCGGTTTGGATACTCACCTTCCTAGACCAGGATGGAGGGGGAGAGGACCTTGGACTGCCCACAGGGCAGGGAACCCTCACTGCTCTTTGGACTGGAGAAGGAGGGGAGGAGAGTGGGGAGTGGGGGGAGGGGGAGGGAAAAGGGAGGCGGGGAGGAGGTGGAAATTTTTAATTAAAAAAATTTAATAAAAAAAGTTGAGTATTTAAATATATTTTTAGTTTAGCTTTTTTCTGTTTTAATGAAAGCAATGTTTTAAATAGAAATAATCAATAAAAATGAAAAAAAGACTAGACATGTCTCATAACAATCTTTCTTCTTATTCTAAACCTGGTTAAAAGCTTTACACATAGATCCTTACTACCGAGCGCAACCTCAGTGTAAAAGGAACCAGACCTATCTACTTTACTTGATTGATAGGTGAAATCTTAGCTTTTTAACACTTGTCCATTAATATATTTTGGTTTGGTAAAATAACTTTCTTTTAGACACAGAATAGACAAGAAAACAATCACAAGTGTATATTTCTGACCCTTTTCTTCATTGATTATGTATATAGAGTATTGTATTTGCTTTTGAAATAGCTTCGTGTTAAGATTTCATTGAATTTGAACTACTTTATACAAACACTAAATTGCAAGATGCAGTTTAAACAAAAAAGAAAAGGAAATTTCTACCTCCTCCCCTCCTTCCACTTCCCTCCCTCTCCAGTCCAAGGAGCAGTCAGGGTTCCCTACCCTATGGGAAGTCCAAGGTCCTCCCCGGTCCCCCCAGGTCCAGGAAGGTGAGCATCCAAACAGACTAGGCTCCCACAAAGCCCGTCCATGCAGTAGAATCAAAACCCAGTGCCATTGTCCTTAGCTTCTCAGTCAGCCTCCACCGCCAGCCACAGAGAGTCCGGTTTGACCACATGGAACTAGCTCTTGTAGCCCAGGCTGTCCTCGAACTCACAGAGATCCGCCTGCCTCTGCCTTCCTCCTGAGTGCTGGAATTAAAGGTGTGCGCCACCAGGGCCCAGTTTAGGAATGCTGTTTTTATGTATATAAAAGGTGTTATAAAGGAATCCATGGCTAAAGTTAGGGAAGAACTGGTTAGACAGGAAAAGGATCACAAGGCCAGTCAAGGGTGATTCAAATCCTGGTTTAATTCATCATCCTGGCACACCTCCTTAATTTCCACCATCTCCACCCTGCTGCGTCCACTCCTTATTCTGGTTATGCTACTGACTTTCAGGCCTTGTATTTTTTTTTATTGATTTTTATTAAGTTCTACATTTTTCTCTGCCCCCCTCTCTTCCTTTCCCCTCCCCTTCAACCCTCTCCCATGGGCCCTATGCTCCCAATCTACTCAAAAGATCTTGTCTTTTTCTACTTCCCTTGTAGATTAGATCCATGTATGTCTCTCTTAGAGTCCTCATTGTTGTCTAAGTTCTCTAGGATTGTGATTTGTAGGCTAGTTTTCTTTATGTTTAAAAACCACTTATGAATGAGTACATTGGGCCTTGTATTTTAAACAATTAATATAGTTTGTAAAAGAGAGACTGGGGGAAATTCAAATCCAGTATCCGTCCCTCCCCCAGGAGCCTGGGGAAACCATAGAGCTTGAGAGAATCCCATGATGGGAACTCTCAGGAACCAGACCCCATCTTAAAGATGGGGCTTCTTTTATTTTACTCTGTGTAGCTTTGGAGCCTGTCCTGGAACTTGCTCTGTAGACTGGGCTGGCCTCAAATCACAGAGATCTACCTGCCTCCAAGTGCTGGGATTAAAGGCAGATATCTCTTAAGGCAAATGATGACCTAGAACTGACCTCAGCTCCAGGAATGTGCTGCAAAGGCCAATTAAGGTGTGAGATAGTAAAATTTAACGAGGACCAGATGTCTCCGAAAACCTGCCCTGGCAGAAACCTTGTCAGTGATTTGTTTCTTTGTTAGGGTGTTTGAGCCCAAAAACTGACCAATGGTTTCAGAAATTTTCTTATTCTGTATTCCCACTGCCCAATCCTAAATCATAGAGATATGTACTTCCTTAACTGCAGCACTTCCCCCTTATTTTTTAAAAAAGAAAACAAAATTTTTTCATTTTACATAGTAACTCCAGTTCCCACTCTCTCCCCTCCTCTCATTCCCTCCACCTTTCCCCCACTCCACCCCCCATCCACTCTCCAGAAGGCTCCAAGGAAGGACCAAGGCCCTCCCCATTATATCCAAGTTGAGCAAGGCATTCATCCAAAGAGAATGGGTTCCAAAAAGCCAGTACAAGCAGCAGGGACAAATCCTGGTCTTACTGCCAGTGGCCCCAGTCTACCCCAGTCATACAAGTGCCACCCACATTCAGAGGGTCTAGCTTGGTCCTATGCTGGTTCCTTCCCTGTCTGGCCAGAGTTGGTGAGCTCCCATTAGCTCAGGTAAGCCATTTTCAATGGGTGTACCCATCATGATCTTGACCTCTTTGCTCATATCCTCACTCCTCCTACTCTTCAACTGGATATTTTGATTGAGGGAGCCATTATGGGGCTAGCAAGAAACCTGGCACTAAAGAAATGCCCAGGAATCCACAAGGATGACTCCAGATAAGACCCTAAGCAATGGTGGAGAGGGTGCCTGAACTGGCCTTGCCCTGTAGTCAAAATTGACGACTATCTTAAATGTCACCATTTGATGTGGAGACAAGGGCAGAGACCTGCAGCAGAGCACCAGGCTGAGCTCCTACAGCACTTCCCCTTTAAAAGCTGATCTCTTCCTGAGCTGGTGGCCGACCCTACTGCCTTCTTACCCATTGTGTTGGTGTGCTGGAGGCTTGTAGTCCAGGTTTAAGCTTGCTAAATAAAGACCCTTTTACATTTACATTGGAAACTGGCTTCATAGATTTATTTTGGGGTTCCAAAACGTGGGCACAACAGTACGTGAATCCTAAATATTGGGCTCTGAGTTATTTATACTGTTAACTTTTGCTTTGCTCAGAATGTGACTGTGCTCTGGTTCTTCCATCTTGAAGTAAAAAAGTGCTTTTGCAGAAGCCCACAGTTAAGAGATTTTAAAGCTTTGTTAAAAAGAGATCTTGGGAGTTTTACAGAGAATTTGGATTTTGTTGTTGCTGTTGTTATTGTCTTGTTTTTTGAGACAGATTTCTCTGTGCACCTCTGGCTGTCCTGGAACTCCCTCAGTAGACCAGGCTGGCATCAACCTCACAAAGATCTGCCTGCCTCTGCCTCCCTCCGATGGGCTTAAGGGTGCACTACCACCGCCTATTGAGACTGCTTATTTTTGAAGAGACAACTTTTAACGGGTTTTAATTTGTAAGGCTGTGGGAATTTCTAAGTCTGTAAAATATCTTATATTGTGATATCTTTATTAACGTGTTCATCTTAAGGATGAACAGTGATGCATTTGTGTGTCGAGTTGACAAGAAGTCAGCTGTACTGGCTGGTTTTATGTGAACTTGACACAAGCTAGAAGCATCAAAAAGGGAGCCCTCAAATAAAAAAAAAATTGGATCCATAAGATCCAGCTGTGCATTTTCATTATTGATAGGGGAAGGCTTAGCACATTGTGGGTGGGGCGATCTCTGGGCTGGTGGATCTGGGTTCTATAAGCAGGCTCATCTGTGGATTGTGCTGGCACACACCTTTAACCCCACACTAGAGAGGCAGAGGTAGGTGGATCTTTGTGAATTCAGGGCCAGCCTGGTCTACAGAGCGAGTTCCAGAACAACCAAGGCTACCTCCATAGTCTCTACCATAAGTTCCTGCCATTTGAGTTCCTGTCCCTACTTCCTTTGATGAACAATGTTATAAGCCAAACAAACCCTTTCCTCCCTAAGGTGCTTTGGTCATGAGAGTCAACACAGCAATAGAAACCCTAAAACACCTTATCACCAATGCTATGTAGGTGGTACTGGGGCCAGTGCCATTTAAAGCCAGAACCTCTCCTCCTGCCTCTTGCAGTTGACTCTCCAGCCAACCCTGACTGAATACTAGAAGGGACATCCCCAATTCATACTGATGGCTGGTGTCCAAGTAGTCGTATCTGCATGGGTGCCAAACCAGAACGGGCAGGGAGCAGCAACATGAATGAAAATAAGCACCATGTGACTGGCACAGGAGCCACACGGACAACAATATGGGGATTTGGTCAGGAACAACCTATACTGACAGTTGGGCAGCATTCAAAGGCCTGACTTTATGATGACCCAGTGGTAAAGGAAAAGCCATCAGGTGATTGGGCAACCACTTGAAGGGCAACAGTGGGCAGGAGAAAATTAAGAGCTGGAGTCCCTGGTAGTTTATGTACAACATCTACCTTCTGAGACCCCCCAGGGAAATGAGAAACATACCTTTACCAAGGCAAGAGCCACAGGAGCCAGCATAGGATGTGATGGAAAACACCAAATGCTGGCATACTGGTAAAACCCTCCAACATTCAACACGCTATCCAGTCCTGTGAGGCTTGCTCCCAGTTTTGGCCCCTGTGCATAGATGCAATGGCAGAATCCATGTGTGAGATCTGCCTGATAAGGGACTGCCAGTCAGTGAGTGTGTCCTCACTTGTGTAGACACCACCACAGGCCTTTCGCTGCAAGCAAGCAACATGTGAGGTGGCCCTAAAGAGCCTGACCCAACTAGATGTTATACACATTGCCCACAGAGAGGGACGACTCACAACTGTAGTCACTAACATGGGGTAGCTGCCTTCCAGGAGATTCCTCTGCCTCCTCCTGGGCAGCTTGCTCACTCCCATACCTTCCGTTCTATGTGATCCACAGAAGCTTGGCCTCAGGAAGTTCTGGGCATCCCACAGAGCTTCCAGGGTCCTCTTGCTGATCCCAACCATCTTACCCTCGTAGCTCAGTTCCACCTGTGGAGTACCACCAAGTCCACATTCCAAACAGAGCTTGAATAATGGGGTAATTTAGAGAAATGGTGTGGCCAGCAGAAATGCCCTCAGGCAGGAACCAGAATGACTGGAGGAGAGCAAAAATGTGGCTAAGGCAATGACTTATGGAAGCCAGTCCTGTGTTCCCAAATCTGCACATGACAAACAAATCCACCCACCATCATTTCTGTCAAAGCCTTACAAGTCATGCACAGTAGGTCCTACTGGCCAATCCCTTGCAAATGGGTTCACACAGATTCCAAACAGTCAAACTGGGAGTAGAAACAGGACAGTATACTCATCTGCTTGAATCACTACAGATCCAAGACATCTCTTTGAACAACCTTCAGATGAAACTGATAGAAACTAGACTCTCTAGACTTACAGCAGCCCAGAAGATTGGGGCAGATCTGTGTCCCCAGGACACCACTTGGGTACCCTGCCTCACATGAGTCTAAACTAAGCACAGATGGATATAGCAGGGCTGCCCTATTACAAAATGGGCCCAGTGCTCCTGTGCCACCTCCCCAGGATCCCTGTGGAAGTATCCAAGCCCTCTGTCCTGTCCTCCAGGCTACAAGAAAGGCAGAGGACTCTGGCAGCCCCTGCCTGCCTAGCAGGGAAGAAACTTGGCCCAAAGATTCCAACTCTGCCCAAGACCCGGCTGGCCAGATATACTCCCTTTAAAAAAAAAAATGTTTATTTGAACGCAGACATGGTGGTGGACCCTTGTACCTCAGCACCAGGGAAGCTGAGCCAGGGGGACCACAAGTTACAGGCCAGCCTGGGTTACAAAGTGAGAGTCTGTCTCAGACACAAAAAGAAAATTCTTAGGAGATGAGGCCAGGTCAGGTGAGAGTGAAGAACTGGGTGCAGAGGTGATCCTGTCGGCCCAGCAGGCCTTTGGATGGGATGAACTCCAGGGGCACTGACCCAGGTGCCTTCTTCTTCAGGTTCTGCTCAAAGATCTGCAAAGGACAGACAATGGGTGGCATTGGGCTGGATGCAGTAGTCCCCGTGGCCTGCATCCCAACAGCCCTGTGCACAGCTCTCACCTCATAAGCAGTAAGTTCCAGGAGTGGCGCAATGCTGACCTCAGGGACAGATAGCACCTGGTTGATGACCCGGGCAGCTCTGGATACCTCAGGATGGTAGTGCTGCTGAAGAGTCTAGGAGCAAGTTAGAGTGATGTCAGAAACCTCATGACATAGCAGCAGGGCCTTAGAATGGAGCTTGAAGCCCTGAGCCAGTGTGGGGTCACCAGCAATCGAGTATCTTAGCATACCCTGGCATGGTGCCCTGTGTGACCAAGATCTCTAGGGGCTGCTGGAGATGTGTCAGTGGAGACTCAAATGCCTTCTAGAAGCTGGACAGGCAGATGATTCACCTGCAGCTCCCACAAGCAGCTCTCCAAGGCATGGCTCCTGGCTGAGTCCTTCTCTACTGGGTCATATGGATCAGCATCTAGCTCTACAAACAGGATCAAGATTCCATTTGCCACCTGGCCTTTTGGACCACAGGAGCCAGGGTGTGCCATGATGCCCAGCTACTCACACTCACCAATGCCCTGTGGACGATGCACCATAACTCGGCAGGCAGGGTGTCTACGCAACAGGTTGCAGATAAAGGGCAGGATCATAAGAAGGGCCTCAGGAGGTGCTGTTAAGGCCAGCCGGGCCAGGCGTTTGGCAAAGGCAGCCACCAGGTAGGCGGGGAGGTGGCTGGGAGGGAAATAGGTATGAGAAAATAGGTCCCCAAACATCCTTCCACTGCCTCCCTAACCAGAACTATAGCCCCCACAGACCATGGAGCTGGATATTCCCAACACTCATGAGGAGGAAAGGAAGAGGTCGGCCAAATGAAAGAACCGGGCTCAGTAATTGACGTGAAAGATGGATGGATCCAGGAGGCCATAGAGCTTTTGATAGAAATCAGGGTATTCCCTGAGGGAGGGAGCAGAGAGGACACAGGAGGTGAACTGGTTAAAGGGACAGAACCCCCCAGGTAAGCAACAAAGGCCTTTGAGAGAAAACTAGACAGCAGACCAGAGTGGTCCTATTTGGTACTCACAGGTTATGCTTATGGATTAGGATGAAAAGCCCATTCAAGGCCAGGAGGCTGATGGCACCACCTGCAGCAACACAGGAAGACGTGAGGCTACCTACACCTTGCTCACCCTGGGCCTGAGTAGGTAAGGGAGGAGTGGGCATAGATGCAGGTGGCCAGCCTATAGAGAGACTGACTACCTACGGTCACATGCAGGAAGGTTATGGGAGTTTAGCTCAGATCTGTCAGGCAGGAGATGGCAGCTGGGCCCACGCACAGTGAGTGCCCCTTGCCGAATAACCTAAGTGGAAGTCCCACTCACCCACATCACAAGCACTTGTGAGGAAGTCAATCATGAGGGTGGGCTGAGCCAGGTGGGGCAGGATGGAGTCATGCATAGCCACTGGTACCTTCTTGTAGAGGCTGAGGGGCAGCTGTAGAGATCATGGCAGTCACGGAGCTGCTTCCCTTGCCCCCACTGCCCACAATAAAACCAGGGGCTTCACCCACCACACCCTACCTTATGTTTAAGGAACCCAAGCCACATCTCCTGGAAAGCTTTTCTGTGCTCCTGCAACGGGACCAGGCAATATGTGTATTCTGATAAACCCCAGACCCACCCAGTCCTTCTGCAGTCAACTGTGGGCCTTTGACCCTGAAAGACCCAGGCCAGTCTGTGATACCAAGTCTCAGCACAAGGAGAGACAAAGAACAGAGGGGCGCAGGATTCAGGTCTGAAGCTGGTTATAGTAACACATAAAAGTGACATCACTTGAGACAATGGAGTACATGCTATTGCCTATAACTGCCCAGAGAGGAAGCCATGCCAAGGAAGGTCTTCAGTCTCTGAAAGCATCTCACCTTCAAGTGAATGACCTTCCACTTGTCTGACGTCTCTGAAATCACAGCAAAAAGGGGAAGAGAGTGGCTAGCCAGGCTGAGAGGCCTGGATCTCTCCAGGAGCCCTCCTACCAGGGTCAGGCTCCAGTGGGCCTTAACCTGCTCAGAACTCACGTGTGTGCTTCACATAGAACTTGGTAAGGTCATGCTCTTGGAGGGGCAGGTTCACAGCAGACAGCAACATGAAGGCATTGTTCCAGAAGGTGGGTGACACCTGCAGAAAGCCTAGCCTGAGCAATTGTCCAGGCTGCTGCCATCTACTTGCCTCCCTGAAGTACTATGGCATAGGATGGTGATGGAACCCAGCTTTTTACCTCAGATTGCTGGCTGGTGGCTTGGGCTACAGTGCTTGTGGCCGCCTGCATTGTGTGGTACCGAATATCATCATATTCCCAGTATTCGCAGAACTGGGAGATAAGCAGGCTGTGGTCATCCTCGGGTGTGAGCAGGCCTCCTACCACTGCCTGGGGAGAAAGACAGGGTGAATGACTCTCTTCCACAAAATGGTCCTAGCATGGTCAAGAAGGATGTCACCATCCATCAAGCTCCACACCACCAGGCTGTCTGCCATTTCCTCTCCAATTCACAAGACAGAATATAGTGATATTTCATTTGCATTTCAATAAAGTTTGCCTGGAGATCAGAGAGCAAAACATCCCCACTGGTCAGCCTTACAGACTAGACAGTGGTGACACACACCTTTAGTCCTAGAAGCTATACTAGTTTGCCATCCAAACTGGTCGGAAGGAGTGCACATCTTTAGTTCCAGCACTAGAGAGGAATATAGGAGGCGAGGAGACAGCTCTCAGTCTCGTTCTGAGGATTCCTGGAGGCAGCATCACCATTTCAGAATGAGGTAGAGGTAAAAGCCAGTGGCTGGCTATTTTGCTTTTATGAACTTCAGGCTGAATGCCAATATCTGTCTCTGGGTTTTTATTAATTGTGCTACAATAAAGACCTGTGAGCAGTAAGCCTTGCTTAGTTCCCAGGTCAAAGCAAGACAGGAACATAATATGCCCCAGCTATCTGTTCAGGAAACTAACTCACGAAACCATCTTAGGCTTGGCCACCACAGTCTTCCAGATCCCACTAAGGCCTTACCCTGAAGAGTGTGCGGGGGAAGAGGTAGTGACTTTCCCACTGGGGCTTCTCCAGGGGTTTCGCTCCTTCCAGCTGCACAAACTTCATGAGTGTCTTGAGGGCCAGCTCCTGGGAAGCAGAGAAAGAGTAACCATGATGTCCCCATCTAGATGGCCTCCCAGAGTTCACCTAGCCTCAGGGTCGCTCCCAAACAGGCTTTGGCCAGGGCCAAGAAGTAGGAGAGAAAGGAGACCACATCTTACCTTGCTCCGTGTTACATGTATGTGATGATGGTGACAGTGACATGCTCTTGTTGATTTGGGAAAGAACTTATAACAGAATTTGGCCTGAGGCATGTACACAAGCTGGGCTTGCAGGGGAAGCCACCAAACTGCTCTCTCATCAAGCAATTTTGGAGATACCACACCAAACATGACAATATGCAAAGCAGATTCGGTGCCCAGAACTAGGGTTACAGACACCACATCTTCACAGCCAGATAAATCATACCACAAATACCATACCATAAATCTTTGTGGAAGAAGACATGTAACTTCTCTTAAACAGGAAGAGAGGTGTTCACAAAAGCAGTCCCTACACCTGTGCTTTAGAGAAGCTGGGCCAAGGACTTCAAGACTCACCTTGACTTGGAAGGAGGGATGGGTCAGGAGCTCCTCCAGGCGATTACAGCAGCTGTGATAGCGGTGTCTCATCCAAACTTTGTATTTGTGTGTGGCTCCCTGGGATCCTGAGAACATAGGAGAGCTAACTCCCACTGATGTTTGTGTCCCATCCCACCTTCCCAAGGTCTCCCATCTTCAGTTGTGAACCTATATCCAGACCAGGCCTTGGAAAAGACCATTTCTGATCTCTGCAAACTGGGACTAGATATTAAAATACAGTTCTTCTCACTTTGCCTCAGGATCTGGATCTCCCAAACACTAGGGCAGTGACAGCACCAAACTTTGAAGTGGCACAATTAAAACCCCGAGGAAAAAAGTTGCTAGTATACGAGTTCGTGTAGGCCTGGCAAGTACACGGTCTCACTTTCTGAGCCACAATGGACTGAGTTCTTCTACAGGGCCCCGGCTTGGCGTGTTCCTCCTGGTGTCATTTAATAAGGCGGGTCCCGTTGGGGCGGCCTGGCGGACAGCACCCCAGCCCCTCCAGGTCACTTTACCTGCCAGGACCCCGTCCTCGCGTGGCAGCGAGCCCACGAAGAGCTCTTCCCGCTCCAGCAAGGTACCGAAGAGTCGGCTGCACGTACGCACTCCTTCCTGGATATCCTCAGGGTCCTCGGACTGAGGCGGGAGGTCAGAAAGGGTGACGCTGGGCCCAGCTGTGCCTCCCGTTTGCCGCCCCAAGGCCGCCCCCGCTGCTCACCTGAAGTACAGCCAGGATGTCAAACACCGCGTTGGCCTGACCACGTGCTAAAACTCGTTAGCACCGCCTGTAGTAGACGGCCAAGCTCCCCACGGGAGCCGGCCGAAGCCAGGTGACGACCCATGCCGCCGCGAGGGACTATCGAGCTTGGTCGCGCCTGTGACGTCTGCGATGGCTCGGTCTGGTCACGTCATCAGGGAGCGCCGAGGAAGAGCGACGGCGTGCTGCGACTATGGCTCTATTTCACGTAGCGCGGTACGCAGGCCCGGAGGCTTCCGGACTGGGGGATGCAGAGGTAGAGGCGGGTAGCCGGGCACGAGTGCTGCTCGAGCGGCTGCAGAACCGAGCTCGTGAGCGGCAGCAGCAGGAACCGAAGCCTGAACCCGCCGGGGAGGCCGCGGAAGCGGCAGGCAGGCGGCGTCGACGGCCCCGGCGGCGGCGTGGCTGCTCTGTGGCTCAGAGCCCGGAGGCTCCTAGGGCGAAGCGGCAGAAAGCGGACTACAGTGTGCATGCAGGTGGGCCATGTGGCCGAGATGTGGACGGGGCTTGGAGGCTTTTTCCTGGGTGCGCTGCGGGGTTTATGTCCCCTCTGTTGTGTCGCGCAGGGAGAGGCGAAGAGTCGCCTGGAGAGCTCAACACCGACTTAGAGGACTCAGGTGAGAAGCCCCCAGAGGAGGCCCCGAGACCCCCGGCTCCAGGGCCTGTGTTGGGGGACTTTGCAAGAAGGAAGACACTGAAGGTGAGTGAGTCTGGCCGCCCGCCCGCTACTCTTCAACTTTATTGGGGCGGGGTGGGGATGTTGTTTGTGCGTTTTGTTTTGTTTTGGCCCTAACTATAGAATGGCGGGAGGCTTATAGAGTTCCATAGGGTATGTGTGGACACTCTTGAAACTGAAGTCCACAGACGTGTAAGACCTATTGGACACTGGTGTGTCTGGCGGCCCCCGCAGAAACATTTCTGGCCGTAGTGAGGCAATTGCTGGTCTGGGCGTCTTGTCTGAAGACTGCCAAGAATGGGTGGTGGTGAAGGGTTGACTAAGTCAGCTCTTGCATCAGGGTTGACTGCTCCATGTGAGTGCTGCCCCCTTTCTTAGCTCCCCTTGCTGGCCCTAAAATGAGTCAGGGTGGCTTAAGGAAACCTGCCCTGCTAATACGTTCTTCACCCTGCTAATGTTTGCCCTCGTTTTCCAGCACTTACTCTCAGAAGCTGCTGTTAGGGTCTCTTCTGTTGTTCCTAGTTTCTGATAACTGGTGTTGCTCCATGAGCCTGAAGGGCTCTGCAGAACTCTTGTGGTTTTTTTTACTTTTTTAGGTCCAGCCTTTCCTGCCAACATGGCTGGCAAAGCCAAGCTGTGTCAAGAAGAGCGTCACTGAGGATCTTACTCCTATCGAAGACATCCATGAGGTTCACCCTGACTTGCAGAAGCAGCTGAGGGCTAATGGCATCTCTTCCTACTTTCCAGGTCCTTCAGCCCTGGGCAGATGATGGGGTGAACTCCCCCAAGGCAGCCTTCCCTGGGCTGTCAGGGCTCCAATGTAAGGGCTGTAGTTTAGGGGTCCCTACTTCACACTGGATCAGTGAGCTTCTGCATCCTTGGGCTCAGGTTCCTGATGATTATCTTAGGTCTTATCCAATCCAGGTGCCGTCTTTGGCCAGGAGATCTCCTGGGTGACATGGTATATCCTAGCATATAATTCACCTGTTCCTTTTCTTCCTTCGTTACAGTCCAGGCAGCTGTGATTCCTGCCCTCTTGGAGAGTGCAGATAGTGGGTTTCTAGTAGGCAGAGGTGGATACCAACCTAGTGACCTCTGTGTGTCTGCCCCAACGGGCAGTGGGAAAACACTGGCATTTGTTGTCCCTGTGGTACAAGTGAGTATCAGAGTACACATTTCTAGCTAGAGCACAGCAGGGGGGGTTCTGGTGGCACAGATCATTTCTGTCCCTACAGGCCCTGCTGCATCGAGTGGTCTGCCACATCCGTGCACTGGTTGTGCTTCCTACTAAGGAGCTGGCCCAACAGGTATGCCCCTCTGTATCCAGAAGTCTGTATCCCCAGCCTTAGTTGCCCTGCTGGATGTACACGGTACTTATCCCTTGACCACCTGTGTTAAACTCAAGAGTCTTTGTCATAGCAGGGACCACCGTCTATTTTAGACCAGTGACAGACTCCTTTTGCAGGTGAGCAAAGTATTCAACATCTACACGGATACCACACCTCTACGGGTTGCTTTGGTGACTGGACAGAAGTCACTGGCCAAGGAGCAGGAGAGCCTTGTCCAGAAGACGTAGGTGTGCCAGGTGGTGGGCTCTGCAGGTGTCCTTTGATTAGGGTGGTGTTAGTGCTTTACATGTGAGGCTTTGCTGTTAGATAGCCCTTCTTTGAGTCTTTCTGGTTTGTAGGGTAGATGGTTACCGATGCCTGGCTGATATTGTGGTGGCCACACCTGGCCGCCTGGTGGACCACATTGACCAGACCCCAGGATTCAGCCTCCAGCAGCTCCGCTTCCTGGTAGGCCACCTTCTGGACACTTGGGTCCCTGAGCTGGGGTGATGTCATTGGGGAGTCTTCAGTTGACCCTTGGTTCCTGTCTGCTGTAGATCATTGATGAGGCTGACCGGATGATAGACAGCATGCACCAGTCCTGGCTGCCCAGAGTGGTGGCAGCAGCCTTCTACAGTGCAGGCCCCTCAGGCTCCTGTGCCCTACTCCAGAGGACACAGCCCCAGGCTGTGACTGCTGCCAGGTATCCTGCTGCTCCCTTTCTCAGCTCCCCTTGCTCGCCCTAAAATAGCAGTCAGAGTGGCTTGAGGAATCCTGTCCTAACACGCCCTTGGTTTTCCAGCACTTGCTCTCCCCAGATGCCTCTACAGAAGTTACTGTTCTCAGCCACACTTACCCAGAACCCTGAGAAACTGCAGCGGCTTGGCCTCTACCAGCCAAGGCTTTTTTCCACAAAGCTGGGACACAGTGGCCCTAAAGACACAGTTGAGATGGATGGGAACTTTGGAGGGAAGTACACCTTCCCTGTGGGGCTCACGGTAAGCAAGTAGGGCATGTGTGGCAAGTTGGTGCCTAGGCCCAGGGCTTCTGGCTAGCACCTGCTGTCCATTTCCCACAGCACCACTATGTACCCTGTAAACTCAGCTCGAAGCCACTTATTGTCTTACACCTGGTCCTTGGGATGAACTTCTCAAGGGCCCTTTGCTTCACTAACTCTCGAGAGAATTCCCACAGGTAAGTTGAACCAAGGCGGGGTATAGCTAATACAGACTAGATCCTGGCACCAGCTGGCTTCTATTTCTTACCTACCCAGGCTCTTCCTGTTAACACAAGCTTTTGGGGGTGTGAGTGTGGCTGAATTCTCCTCCCGCTATGGACCTGGCCAAAGGAAAAAAATCTTGAAGCAGTTTGAACAGGGAAAGATCCAGCTGTGAGTCCATGGAAAACAGACAGGACCTGACTGTGTTGTGGTGGGGTGCTCCTGGGTTAGCTGGCTCCCAAGAGAGCCTTGGAGAGCTGTGAGTCCATGGAAAACAGACAGGACCTGTGTAGTGGTGGGTGCTCCTGGGTTAGCTGGCTCCCAAGAGAGCAGAGAGGGTACACATGTTGACTGCTGAGTGTTTCTGGCCCTCTGAGCCCTGTACCCATGTCTCCTCAGCCTTATCAGTACAGATGCTACTGCTCGAGGCATCGACGTGCAGGGTGTGGAGCTGGTGATCAACTATGATGCCCCCCAGTACCTACGAACTTATGTGCATAGGTAAAGTCTAGTCAGCAGTGGCTGCTGTGGGGCTTATGAGCTTATGAGCTCTTGGCCATTATATGTGGGATCTTGCATCGTGGTTTGTGTGCTGTGTGGCCAAGAGAGCAGGTGTGGGTCTCCAGGGTTAGGGCCAGAAAACACTTATGCTTGGTTTCAGGGTTGGGAGAACAGCCCGAGCTGGAAAAACAGGCCAGGCCTTCACACTTCTCCTGAAAGTGCAGGTAAGACCATGTAGTTCCCAGCAGATGTCATGGGTAAATGCATGCTACTGCAAATGGCATTTGTTCCCACCCTGTCCATGAAACCCCTTCCCTTTAGGAAAGGAAGTTCCTCCAGATGGTATCAGAAGCTGGGGTGCCTGAGGTGGCACACCATGAGATCCCCAGGGAGCTCCTGCAGCCCCTGGTCCCTCATTACGAGATGGCCTTGTCTCAGCTGGAGAAGATTGTCAAGGTGAGTGCTTTTGGACCCAGGTGGGGCTTTTGCAAATCCAGCTCAGCTCTGGTAATGTCATCACACATTCTAGGAAAGGGAGGTAAGCAGGAAGCAGCCTCATGCCATGGGACATGCCTCCTGAGCACAGCGCCTGTAGTGTCCCAGTTGTAGGGCAAGGGCTCTGTAGACAGCAGGTAAGGATGATCCCTTTTCTCCACAGGAAGAGCAAAAGCTGAAGATGGCCTAGATGGGAGCAAAAGCCCAGGGGGAACATCCTGCTGAAATGAATGTTGTGTTTAAGCAAAAGATACGGTTCCTTGGGGTTCCACTAGAAACAACCCTTCCCTGCAAGCACCATGGTCATCTTGGGCTAGGCAACCTAAATGTTGGCTTGGTCCTGAAAAGTAATGGCCCTTGGTTTGTACTGCTGGGGTCCAACTGTCTTTGGAAGTAAGCTCAGGTAAAGCTGAAGGGTGCCTTCAGGAATGTGATGAAAAACTGTGGTCAGCCTTATGGTGACAGCAGATTAAAGTGTGCCTAGCATTAGCATTTCATGTCTACAGAGAGACTGTGGTGAGCCTGTCCCAGACAAGTCACTGAAGTCCAGGAATAGGTTGGTTTAAGATGTTTCTATGGCTACTAGCCTTCAAGATGGTACCCACATAAGCATGAAGTAAATTACAGGAGAGTGCTTGCCTGAACATAGTCAAAGAGACTGTGCTTTTTGTAAAAAATTAAATAAAAAGAAAAATCTATAGTATTAAGATAAACTGTCTTCATTTATATTTAAAAAAATTGGATAACTTGAACTCATGCCAATTTCCTGATAGCTTCAACACGCTAATACCCCTCTAATTCAGGACACCTAGGCTAGCTCAAGAAAGCAACACAGGCCACTGGCACCATCCTCAGGCCCTTGCTGACTGTAGGATTTTGCTCATGAGATTAATTTAGAATCTGTTAGCAGCTAGTCTGAGAGTCAGACTTCCATTTTATTGTGGTTTTTTTTTTTTTTTTTTTTTTTTTTTTTTTTTTTTTTTTTTGGTTTTTCGAGACAGGGTTTCTCTGTGGTTTTGGAGCCTGTCCTGGAACTAGCTCTTGTAGACCAGGCTGGGCTCGAACTCACAGAGATCCGCCTGCCTCTGCCTCCCAAGTGCTGGGATTAAAGGCGTGCGCCACCACCGCCCGGCTCCATTTTATTGTTGACATTACTAATGCTTTGAACATCTTATACAATGAAATGAAATCTCCTCCACTCATTTCCGCACCCACCTAAGTCCAAAGTTTTTTGTTGTTCTTTTTAAACCTACTGAATTGATTTTGTTGTTTACTCAAAAGTGCCTACAAGGGCTCACAGGACAAAGAAAACTGACTTCCAGTAGTTCTTCCTCAGCTACTGATAGAATTGTGCATGCTGTCATATTGTTCTCTTGTGTCTGGAAAAAAGCTTTCCTTTAAATTATGCGCCACCTTATTCTGCCTCCATGTATGCCTGAGGTCACCAGATCTCACTATAAATGGCTGTGATACACAATGTGATTGCCGGGAATAGAACTCAGGACCTCTGGAAGAGCCCACCTCTGGCTCTTCACTCTTCTCTGTACCCTCTTCCTTGGAGAGAGGTATGGAATGTCCGCTTTAGGGCCCAACACTCCACACAGTCCCTTACTTTGTACCAGTTGAGCAGCTGCCATCTAGTGCAGTCAGCTTTTATGATGAGAGCTGAGAGGTGCACTTAATCTATGGGTATGGGAATATCATCAAAAGTCATTTTAACAGTATGCTCATTAACAGAATAATAGTATTTGTTTTTCGAGCCCATAACCTGTCTAACCACAGGTTCTTGGCCCCATTAACAGTACCTAATATGGGTTCTAGCACATGGGGCAGGCCTTTGATCCAATCAGAAAGTGGGTGAGAGGCTAGAGATTAGTAATTGAGCATTTTCTGTGATGCAGAGGTTTGGTTTCTAGTACCTACATGATAGCTGCCTGCGATTCCAGTAAAGAAGCTCTGATGCCCTCCAAGGGCACCAGACACACACATGGCAAACACACAGAAGGGGGGAAAAAAGTAAGAAACTGCTTTTAAGAAAGCAGCTGGTGCCTGGCCTGGGGAAACACACCTTTAATCCCAGCACATGGGAGGCTAGACCAAGGGGATCTCTGAATTTAAGGCCAGCCTGGTCTACAGAGCAAAGTTCCAGGACAGCCAGGGCTACACAGAGAAGCCTGTCCTTTTTTAAAACAGTTGCCACTATCACACTACCAGTGAGCCATCTTGTCAGACTAGTCCTTGTGCTCACAGGATTCCAGTAAGGAAGCAGCATCAAGGTTGAGTATAAGCTTTAAGTGTGTGGCATCTTGTCTTATGTCAAGTTCTGTTCTGAAGGGTAACCAAGAACAATGGCATTGGTCTGCAGTGTTTGGGGGTCCTCAAAAGGGGAACCCATTCCTGGTTCAGGGGTTATTTGCTAGCATGTGTTATCTAGTTGGGATTTTGAGCTTCCCCCGCCCCAACATAGAGTAACTTCATTTAAACTAGTATGCATATATTAGAATGTGTCTATAGAAGGTTTCCAATATAGCTTTTTCAAAAGTATTATTGGTGACAAAGTTATACATCTTGAAGTTACTTAAGACTGCTATCCTACTGTGTGTCAAACTGTTTTACTGTAATCTTAGGTACTCTTCATGCCCTGACCCAGATAATGCACATGTATCATTTTTTTTTAAAGCAGCAAATAAAGACTTGGAAGCAACTTACTTAAATCTACCATAAAGATTGATTGGTTGATAAATAATTATGTCTGTTATCTGGGTCAGTTGGGCTTGATTGGACCCAGTGACTTTTCCCTTGTGAAACTCAGCTAAAGATTTCTATAAAGTATTCCCTGTGGGGTGCTTGCTTTGCTGTCAATAAAGACAGAGTGAAGCTCTTTGTGAGCTCCATACAATGTGTGGTGGGTAAAATGACTTGGTAGGCAGGTAGGCAAGATGAATGAGTTTGGGGTCAGCCTTAGGGTTGTGCAGTGGGTAGGGATAGGCAGGAAAGTGAGTCCTTTTTCCCCATTCCCCGTCTGAAAACCCCTGGCTAACTTTATCCCCCTTGCCTCTCTGCTGGGGATTAATAGTGTGTACCACTACACCTTGCTTGAGGTCCATTTTTATGGACAGTGTCAGAAATGATCACATCTACTATCTTGATCAAGATCAGCACTCGAGCCGGGAGGTGGTGGCACACACCTTTAATCCCAGCACTCGGGAGGCAGAGGCAGGCGGATCTCTCTGAGTTCGAGACCAGCCTGGTCTACAAGAGCTAGTTCCGTGAAGGTGGTGGACACACCATGGGACCAGCCAGGGAGGGCCACCTGGGATCTGCTTGCGTGAGGCTGGGTATGAGCTGAAACCCCAAGGCCTTTCAGAAAGGAAGCGGTGTGAAGGCTCACTTTTGCATGACAGTTCTAAGTAGAAATCAAAACATTATTTTTCTGGTGTTTTTCTACTTACTTCCTAGTGCCTGAAGAGGGGCTCAACTTGCAGTCCTTTTGGCACTGTGAAGTCCTGAAGCAGACACAGCACCCATGGTGGAAAGCTGCACAGGAACCCAGGTGTCAGAGTAGCTTCAAGGCCAAGGAACTAAGGAGGAAGACCTTGAACATGCAAGCCCTGCATTGCTTTGGAGCAATACATACACAGAAGGCTTTGTTTTCTAACCAACACATCCTTACTCCAAACACTGGTCATGAAAGACAAAACAAGGATGTAGAAAGGTCACTTTTATTAGCCTTTGCTTGTAGGACATCAAAACCCTATTCAAATACAAATGTTTGTGTTTACAAAGTATTTACAATTTCAGTCCTGTTTATTACATTTTTTTAAAAAAAGAAAACAACAGCTATCTGGTTGAAAAATGGATGAAAGTAACTGCCAAAAATGAAGACCCTGCCTCTTGCTCCCACCAACCACCTGGCTTGGGCACACTGAAGTATGCTGCCACAACAGTGGGAAGGATGGAGAAAAAGGTGAGTGTAACATTGACCAAGGACCCCCACTGAGCTCAGTTCTGCCTGAGGACTATGGGGAATAGGAATTGCTTCTGGGAGCCAGATACCCAGGAACCTCCCAAGGGCTATTCTTCCCCTAACACAGCACACACTAAGCCAAAACAATGGGTTTTTGCTTGTAGGACAGGTTTGTGGTTCAGAAAATATTAAACCTCTTCTGGTTTTTCAACACCTAATTGCTACTTTTATCCCAAGTTTCACATTATGAGCTCAAAAGTGAGTTCTAGGTGGGCTTCAGGATGTATTGTCAAATTCCTGCCCACACAGTACACAAAGAGTGGGATGGACATGACAGGGAAGAATACTCAAACAATACAACTCCTGTCTGCAAGGCTGCAGTGCTGACAGCACAGACCTCACAGACTTAACTTCAGGCTTCAGCACTGATGTGGAACATGGGCCTTCAACTCTGGCAGGTAAGAAGGCACAGTCAGCCTGTTATGCCCAAGAATGCCATACAAGTCACCTTACAGTGGTAAGAAGAGTGAACTTAGGACTGAACTTTCATTCCAACCCTTTCTCCTTCAATTGCAGGCCTGTCACTGCAACAGCTGTTTAAATCCATGAAGAGCTGCTGGGGTGGCACAACAGCAATGCCTTCCAGACTAGACCAGGACAACAATAAGGGAACCTGGGTATCAACTGCACCAGGCTGCCCTATACATGTAACCCACACTAGCTTCTCACAAGAATACTGTAAAGGATCTCAGTACAGTGTGTATAAACACAAACTTGGCTATACAGAAATGGTGTCAGTCCCAGAGCCTCATTCAAAGGAAAGCCACTGCCCACTGGTGCAAGATGGGTGCTCATAAATGCAAGCTAGGACCTCACTGGCATATTTAGTGAAGGCTCTGGAAAGAGGGGTGGGGGTGGGGGCATCTGATGGTCTGCTCTTGTCTCCTACATCTCCCTGAACATTCAATAGTACCAAAGACCATGTCTGAGCTGGAGCCTGCTGTAGGACATGCTGCCCCTACCACATAACTGAGTAGTGTACACTACAGAAGAAAAGACTGATGTGGACATTGCCCACACAGTGAAACCATCAAAGACTGCAACTGTCGCTTTTTCAGTTAGTCACACACAGGAGAAAGTCAAATCACTTTGGCCAACCTAGGTAGCAGCAGATCCCAGAGTCCAAAAACAGTAGAGCATTCTGCTAAGATAAGACAGCCTTGCCATAGTACCAACCAGTTTCCTTCCTATTGGCATGGAGGCTTGGTGGGTGTCTTCAGCCTCACAGCAGGGACTCGCATCTGTAATTTGGGCTGCTGGCTTGGGCTGTCAGAGCTGGCTGGAAGCTGTGCTGGGGCTGGACCACCAGGGGTCTGCAGTGAGGCAGAGGCTGTAGTTACCACCTGCTGCTGAAGGAGCTTCTGCTGCACGACTTGGGCTGTGGCAGTCACCGTTGGGATCATTTGTACCTGTTGCCCTGCTGCTGTTGCCTGTGTGAGTGTCACTGTCTGTGGAGAAGCCTGAGCCAAGATGAGATCACAGGTCACTGGAGAACAGCCCTGGCAATGCTGTCCCTCTAACAGAGAACTACCACATACACCTAGTAGCCTCAGCAAAACAGCAAAGGACATAGACCAATGTAAGGGGGTTAGTTGATTTTTTTTTAAGTTCATGGGCAGCTTTAAAAATAACATCACCACTTTAATCAAATACTACTGCACTGAAAGTAAAAACAAACCAGAGGGTTCTGGTTCAGAAAGGGGTGTTTTCACTTGCCAGCTTCTCTCCCAGAAGCTGTGATCCTGTCTTGTGGAACATTAGAAAGGTACCTGCTGAGAGCAGGTTGGGGCACAGGTCTGGTTTTTCCTTGGAAATTCCCCCTCTTCAGTAGGTCATTTTTCCCGAAAGCTCATGTTTTTGTGTGAATTATGAAAGCCAAAAGTAATTCTCTAATCACTAGTATTCTGCTTCTGAAACACATTTGCCCCCAGCACCCTCCAGGTCTCTGCACTCTACCTGTTGAGAAGCTGATGCAACCTGCTGGATGCTGGCCACAGGTGTTTGTTGTTGTACAACTTGAGGAAGTTTTGCAACCTTTGACAAAACAAGGCAAGCATAGGATTCAAAATACATGCACAAATATCTTTCTCTGCTTTTAAGCAAACAAATAATGGCAGATAACATGGAGAAACAATCTCAAGTATGCCCACCAGGATCCTAGGAGGTTAAAGAGCAACTGACTCACTTTCAGAAGCAATCCATTTAATAACTCAAAATTCTTGGTTCACATTTTAACTTTTCCTTGGGATTAGATTTGGGAGTGAACTGCACCCTTATCTGAGTTCTTAATGACACCGGATAAAGGTTTTGTATAGAGGCAAGCCCAGTGGGCCAGGTCTTACCAAGAGAGACACCAAAATTTCTCAGTGGTTTCATCCATCATAACTGAAAGCTCACGTTCTATAAAGCAAAACTTTCTGCCCTGTGTTCACTTCCTGTTGTGTTCACTTCTTGCTGTTGTCAAAATTGAACAATGCTGAAGCTGTAGCTCAGTAATGAAACTTGTGCAGCATGCATGTAGCCCTAGGTTGAATTCTTAGAATCATGAAAGCTACAAAAGTTCCGCACACACTGAAGTATGGTAGTCCACACCAGACTACCTGAGCAGAAGGATGATAAGTTTGAGGTCAGCCTGGGCAAGGCCAGCCTAAGCAATAGTGAAACTTATCAAGGTAGCTAACTATTCTTTAGTCAGACTTCTGTAACCTCAAGCCTGCCCAAAGGGGACCCTAAAGCCTATGGAAGCAATGATCATTAGTATGGAATTTAAGAGTGTGAGAGCACTAACACAGTTAATAATTTAAAAAAAATTAACAGCTCAAGCCAGAAGATAGAAATGTAAACACAGGGGAAGTTGACAGAATCCTAAACCAATCAAGAAGCTATTTGCTGGGAAAGAGAAAATCCAGGTTCTTCAATTCAATGTCATGGGTATACTAAACACACTCCAGGACAGACCCAATGCCCAGAAATAATTGGCCAAATGGATTCCATGTTTTTTAGTATGCATTTTGAGAGACAGAACATATGAATGAAGTAGGCTTTCTGTCTAGGGATCTGGGAGGAGTTGTATGTAACAGGGGAAAGAATATGATCAAAATATTAAGAAATTTTCATTAAAGTATTATGCATTGAAAATACAAAATTATATAAACAGCTTTTGTGAGAGGCCTGGTTATAGTTAAGAGAACAAGGTTGTGTACAAAATTACCATTATCTACAAGAAACATTTATATTTTTTGGAGATAGGGTCTCCGTGTGGCCCTGGCTGTCTTGGAACAAACTGTAAACCAGAGAAGCCTTGAATTTAGAGATTCATCTGCCTCCTGAATGCTGGGATTAATAGTGTGCACCACCACGCCCAGCCCATATTTAAATTATTGTGGAGCAGCATTTAAAATCAGTCTTTACCTAAAGATAAAGTCTGTTTAAGAATACAGACTGTGATGTGGGAGTGATTTCTTTCTAATCTGTTGCTTTCATTGGTTAATTAATAGAGAAACTGCGCCCATTTGATAGGCCAACCCTTATGTGGGTGGAGTAAACAGAACAGAATGCTGGGAGAAAGAAGCTGAGTCAGGCAGTCGCCATGATTCTCCCACCCGACACAGCCGCAGGTTAAGATCTTCCTTGGTAAACCACCTCGTGGGCTACACAGATTATTAGAAATGGGTTAGATCAATATGTAAAAGCTAGCTAGCCAAGCCGGGCGGTGGTGGCGCACGTCTTTAATCCAGGGACTCAGGAGGCAGAGGCAGGCGGATCTCTGTGAGTTCGAGACCAGCCTGGTCTACAAGAGCTAGTTCCAGAAACCCCTGTCTCGAAAAAACCAAAAAAAAAAAACAAAAACAAAAAACTAGCCGATAAGAGGCTGGAACTAATGGGCCAGGCAGTGTTTAAAAGAATACAGTTTCCATGTAATTATTTCAGATAAAGCTAGCCGTGCAGCAGCTGGGTGCCAGGAAGGTAGCCCACTGCCCTTATTTCAACAAGACTGTTTGCAGACAGCAGAGCTGCAGCACTGGCTCAGTGACTGGGAGCTCAGTGACACGGAAGACCTCGCTTTCATTCCACGCCTACATAGCCGCTCATATCTGCTAGCTGCTTGGGAGGCCGAGACAGGAAGCTCACAAGTTCCTGGTCTACCTAGGCTACAAAAGGAGTTCAAAATTGTCTAGCAACTTAGCATAACTTTCTAAATTAAATTTTTTTTACAAGGCTGGAGATGTGGCTCAGCAGCAGAGCATACTTATATAAGGTTTTGGGATTAACACCCAATGCCACAATAAATACATCTAACATAATTTATAAGGCCCTTTAGGTATACATAACAGAAGATGTATTCTCCTGGTGGCTTAGAAGCTAAGATCATAGACTACCAACTCTTTTACTACTGAATCCATGCAGTTCTAACAGTGGTTGGACTCCAAAATCGTCAAAACAGTCCTAAAGGACAGAGCAGAAGAACATGCCTGCCAGAGACCCAAGTGGCACAATTATTAAACAGGGCATGATGGAACACACAGGAGGAATCCACAGGATAGAGTGGAGGTAGGATGGACATTTTTTAATAAGCAGCCTTGAAAATAAAATAACAGGCATTCACACAGATTTCATCAAGGCCCTCTTTGGATTAAATAGCTAAGTGAGAAAGCAAAATCATGAAGCCACAACCTCTGGGGTGGATTTCTTTTTGTTTCATGTATGTGTGTATTGAGTGCAGGTACTATAGAGGCAAGAAAGAAGGGACTGGGTCTCCTAAGCTGGAGTTACACAGAGACAGCATTTCTTTGTGTAGCTTTGGAGACTTTTCTGGTCCAGAGCCTTTCCAACTCTGTAGATCAGGCAGGCCTCAAACTCCCAGAGATCCAGCTGTCCCTGCCTCCCCAGTGCTGAGATTACAGGCATGCACCGCCCAGGACAGACTTTAGTCAGAGACTGGATACTCTAGTAGCTCGTCTAAAGACACCATTGAGTGAGAAGAAACACACAAATGTCACCAGAGCAACTTATATCTAGACTGAAAACTAGCCTGGCAGACAACTTGACAGGTATGTCAGAGGAGACTTGAAAGTCAAAAAACCAGGAAAAGATGAAATCTCATCAATTACCCAAAACACAAGCTAATAAAGTAACCAAGTTTCTCCTGTTCCCACCCACCAGACAGGGAGCTCTAGAATCCAGGTGGACCTGCACAAACAAACCCACAGCCAGGCAATGACACTGTATATCTGTGACAAGAGTGGCCAGGACTACTTAGGGACCATCTGTGCGCATGCACACACAATTAGTCAGTCAGTCTCTGTCTCTCTCTCTCACACACACACCATCTGTGTACATGTACACACAGTCAGTCTCTCATATACACACACACACTAACACATGAACACACAAAAGAAGTTGGTATAGCAACAGCATAAGTCTGAGACCTCACTCATGAGACTCCCCTATGTTCTGAAAGGCTCCATGCCTACTAACCAGAAAGGGCCCTGCAGAACAGGTCAAGCACTGGTTAGCCACACTGGCTGGGTGCTGGTACTCTTCCACAGGCCCTACCATCTGCACTGAGTTGCACACAGCAGCATGCTTACCTGGATTTGCGTCTGCACCTGCTGAGTCCCAGCCAGTTTCTGGGCCTGGGAGATGGGTGTGGTCAGAAACTGGGTTTTAAGGGCTGGCTGGGCAGCATAGGTGACTTTCTGCTGTGGGCCCTGAGCAGTGATCTGTTGGGTGGTTAGCTGAAGAAAAGACACCAGAGGATCAGAGCCAGGTGAAACCAGGTTCCCTATTTAAACCCTCAACAGATGCCAAGAGTCTTCACCATTTGGCCTCTTCACAGCACTTCTTAGACAACAAGGTCAAGACCATCCCAATAGGGGTGGTCCCACCAGTAAACACAATAAGCACAGAAGGCAGTGTTCCTTCCCCGTGAATTCCACATCAAGAGCCATTCCTGCTTTTTTAATCTTATCTAGTCCCTTCTAGTCTGGTAAATCCATACCTGGCATCCAGCTGGATTCTACCCACCCTATCATCATCCCTTACATCTCAAAATGAAAAACAAGGGACACTGACCATACTAGCAACCCCGCCCTTGTAAGGCTTGTAGCCCGTTTACTTTGGACCCTCCTCCCCAGCAAAAACCTGCACTCAAATAAAACTTCACACAAAGAACCCATACCTTCTGCTGGACGGCAGCCTGGCCCTGGGCAACTTGTGGCTGGATGGCCTTCTGCTGCTGGACTGCTTGCTGCTTGAGCTTCAGCAATTGTTGGACATGTACAGGTTGGGCCACGACAGTCTGCCCTATAAGAATACCTAGTCAGTTAGGTCCTGGCAAGGGTTCCCTGTTTATCCAGGTTCTGTTCAGAAAAGAATAAATCCTAGAATTGTACTAAGGCAAATTAAACAGTGTGGTGTTTTGTTTGTTATTTTTTTCTTTTGAGGCAGTTTCTCTGTTCTTTGAACTCAGATCCGCCTAACTCTGCCTCCCACGTGCTGGGATTAAGGGTGTGCACCACCACTGCCAGTTTCTATTTCAGAAATAACAAACAAGAGAAATGTCAGAATGTTAATGGTTAAACTAAGAGCCAAAACTTGGGACTTGGAAACCTAAGAGAATTTACACTAAGCACTAGAACTAAATGTGTAAAGCAGGTGTTAAGACAGAGCAAGGCAGTGACCATCTCCAACAGAAAAGGCTCCCTGTGTACCGCATGGCCACCTGGGAAAGGCATACAGCAAGAAGCTGCAGGAAGGTACCTGCTGTTTTTTGTGGCTGTCCAATTGCCACGCTGATCCCTGCAACGTTCATAGGCAGGGTCGTGACCCCCGGCGAGGAGACCACAGCTGCTGGGACAGATACCACTGGAGGCTTTGCCAAGGCCACCTGAGCAGGCTGGGGTGTCTGAGTTTGCATCTGCCCTTGTGCCTGCAGCTGAGAAGTAGGGACCCGGGTCTAAACAGTGAAAATAACAGGAGAATCCAGAGAAATTCAGACATTGTGTGTCCTTTTCTTTCCTACTTTTTAAAAAATATTTTCTTGACCAGAGGCCAAGAGAATCACACAGATAGAGGAAAGGGGGCAGTGACACTAAAGGGAATCTCCCGGGACTTTTGCTTGTCACTAACAGACACATGCAGACAGAATCTGTACAAGACTTTTGTGCTTGTCTGCCCCACTGCCATGTTCTGGTGTTCTTAAGATTCCAAACACTCATTTCTGCTCCTCATTCTGTGCCACTTACTCTCCCCCACATCACTCTTCCACCACACCCTTCTCTCCAAGATCACTGCTATAACCGCCTATCTGAAAACACAATCAAGGCAACCCAATTCTACAGTTTTCCACAAGTATTCTTCTCCCTAAATTACATTTTACAAAAGGCAAATGAAAATGAGTCAATTACCAAACACACATAAAAATAAAAAGAAACCTAGAAAGGAAAAGCTACCCACAGTCCTAACGTGCCCACAGACATGGGATTGAAACTGACATTCAGCCTGCTTAGCTATCAGTGCAAAAATGCAACAGTTCTATCAGTGCAAAAATGCAACAGTAGAATGAGTCCCCGGGCTCTGTTGCCTCTTCCCTAGACAGCTGGCACTCTCCAAGTTGCCTGAAGAAACGTTAACCTTGATTGTCAACCTGACTGGATTTAGAACTGCCCAGGAGACAACTCTCTGGGAAAGTATGGAAGGAGGCTGTAGAGCAGACGGGAAGCCCCACCTCAGTGTGAACTGGGGGCCCAGACTGTACAGGCAAAGGAGCAGCGAAGTCTGACAAGCACTGGCATTGGCCTCTGCTTCCTGAGTGTAGAGGCAACGTCACCTGTCTCCTCTTTATCACACTGCCACAACTTCCCGCCACGATAAACAAAAGTAACGAATCCAGTTGCTAACCCACCTTTTAGGTCCATTTAGTGAACATTTAGTCATTTGATCTCGTTACCACTGACAAAAGCTTTGTAAATAGCCCCACTATTTCTGCAGGAGACGAGTACTATTGTATTAACTAGCATGTAAGGTTTGTGGCCTAATTACAATCTACTCTGCAACAGCCCATTAAGCTCCTATCTACTAGCTGTTACCACTCTCCTGACAGTTTGTAAACACAGTCACAACAGGCTTGCATTTTTTGTTTTGTTTTTTTAAATAAGTTACCCTCAGATTCCCTCTTTGGTGGAGGGGGCCTCTCACTAAGACCTATACACAGAGCGGAGCTCTAGTACCTGGGACCCCAGTCCTAGCACAGGCTACAGTTGCCAAGTAAAGGATCTGAGCAGGTAATTAGCCCATGTGCCACAGTTCCTTCACTTGTTAAAGATAGCTCATAATACAAAACACCAGGAAACTGGTACAGAGCTCCTAGGGAAGCACGGGTGGGCAAGCCTCCAACAGGCACTCATCACTGGCTGTTGTGACACAGAAGACCCACAGCACATTGACCGCAGTGTGTGCATATCCTCAGACATCACTATCTTGCTATGATCCTTCCTTCAAACCCTCAAAGGCTCTCCCTGCTGCCAAGTGGTCACTATTTAGCTGGCCATGGAACCTGGGGTGCCTGCAACATCAGCCGTTCTGTGTTCTAGCCATACTGAGATTGTCCCTACCCTTCCTCTGCAAAGAGGACAGTCAGTAAGCTGTGCCTACCCCTCACTATTCACCTTCTGTTATCCCCAACCATTCAGTCCCTAACAGGCCTGGTGACACTCTGCTGGTTCTGTAAGTAGTGCTAGCACAACTTGCCAAAAGTCTAGTATCTAATCATCCTCTGTAAGGACCAAATCTTCTGCTTCAAATCTAAGTCTGCCACAAGACCTAACATGATCCTGAGCAAGCAACAGAAGCATGTGTCTGCTGAGACGGTTCAGCAGGTTAAGGTGCTTGTTGTACAAGCCTAGAAATCGGAGTTTAATCTCTGTAATTCATGTAACAATGGAAGAAGACCACCAACTCTACAAAGTTGTTCAACCTCACCACACATGCTATGGCATGTGCACTCCCGGCCACAATTTAAAAAACAAACCCAAAAAACTTTCAGTAAATGCAAAGATGGTATTTGGACAATAAATATATAAACTGGAACTTACAAGCCGGGCCACCTGGAGGTTGGCCACAGTGGTGCCTGTGAGCAAAGCTCCAGGCCGTGGGGCTGTGACTGTGGTAAGCTGAGGACTCTGTTGCTGCTGTGGGGGCTGTGGTGTCTGCACTTGCACTTGTGCCGGCTGCTGTGGGGGAC